>NC_142923.1:11287500-11595288 GCF_054131065.1 Drosophila arizonae | reverse complement strand
CATGGGCGAGAATGCCTCCATCACGTGCCGCGCACGCGCCGTGCCCGCGGCCAGCATCCACTGGTATTGGAATGGCCGGCAGCTGGCTAACAATAGCGCCTTCAGCGCCTATCAGCGTGTCCACATGTTCGAGCAGCTGGAGGGCGGCTTCGAGAAGCGCTCGCGCCTGGTGCTCACCAATGCCCAGGAAACCGATTCCAGCGAGTTCTACTGCGTGGCCGAGAATCGCGCCGGGAGCGCCGAGGCCAACTTTACGCTTCATGTCAGCATGCGAGCCGCGGGCATGGCCTCCCTGGGCAGTGGGCAAATTGTGGGCCTGAGTGCTGCCCTCGTGGCTCTGATTGTGTTCGCGCTGGCGGCCATTATGTGCCTGCTGCTGCGGGTGAAGCGGCAGCCGTACGTGGACAGCAAGACGCCCAACCACATGGAGGTCATCACATCGGTGAACCACCAGAATTCCATCACCAACAAAACGCAGCCGGCAACGGGCAATGGCAGCATCGGCGGCGTTGTCATCGCTAATGGAGCTGTGGCTAATTGCATCGATGGAGGATTAGCGGGCGTGGCCTCGGGTACGCTGGAGCGCAAGGGTAATAGCAGCAGCGTGGTGTCAACTGGCGGCGTAGGGGGCGGAGCTAGTTGTAGGCGTGCCAGTGGATCGCCGCACGAGCAACGCAATGCGAATCCTGTGCAGAAGCCGCCGCGACTCACCGACCTGCCCTACTCGACGCAGGGCTACGACAATGCGGGCAGCGTGCTGTCCACCGCCTCCTGCTTCATCTCGCCCAGCGGCTCCACTGGGCATGGCAACAATCCGGATCTAATCAATGATACGAAACGCTTTGGCAGCGACGAGTTCTGTGACCTCAAGCTGCCCGCCATGGAGCTGACGAGCGGAGGCGGCGGCGGCAGTGGGGAATACAGTCGGGCCAATGGCTGTGACTCGCTGTATCCGTCCGGGCTGTGGGAGCATACAGCAGCAGCAGCTGGGGCCAGCTCGGCAGATGATCTGTTCATGAAACGCTACACGGACAAGACGCCCATCATCGACTCCAGCCAGCTGTACGATCTGCACGAGCGGAGCGCGGCCAGCGACTACTTCAGCAAGACGTTTCCGCGCGCCCACTGCAATGCGACGCTGCAGCAGAGTGGCGGATGCAGTGCAGCGGCAGGAACCGGCGCCTCGACCACCTCGACGGCCACAACGAACCTGTCGAGCGGCTCCTCCGGCTATCCCAATGACTACGGGCTGCCTCTGGTGCCGGGCGCCGAGCATCAGCACAATCATCAGCTGCAGATGCATCCACTGCAGCAGCTGCAGCTGCAGCAGCAACTCCAGCACAGCAGCGGCAGTCCACACTTCAGTAGTCGCACCCTGCCACGCCTACACGATGGAGGCGGCAGCAGCAATGGCTCGGCCAGGTCATCGCCCACACCCGCCCAGGCCATGGCTGCCCCGGCTCCAGCTAGCTCCAGTTCCTGCTCAATACTGCCCAATGGACAGCCCGTGAATGCCAAGACGATACGGGTCTGGCAGAAGGGAGGCGTGCCCGTGCTGCCGCCCGTCACAGCGCTGAAGCGAGCGCTGATCAGCAGCAGCCGCAACTCCCCGGACGAGGGCTACCAAGAGGGTTGCGGCACCGATGTCTAAGCGCCTCGCCTCCACAGTCACAAAGACACAGGAAACCCCGCAGAACTGACTAAACTTAAACTGAGTGCATACACTAAACACTAACTATAGCACACCCTCTCTCACACACACACACACACACTCATACATATTTTATATACATTCATGTGGCTCATCGACTAGCGAGAGAATCGGGCGAATTTTCGTGGCGTGAACTTGTGCAAGCGAACTGTTTGTGATAGTGTCTAATTAAAAGATATGGCTAATGGAGATAATAAACAAAGAAAATTGCAAGAGCGAAAAAAAAAAACCGAAACAAAATAAGAAACAGCAAAAAAATTCAATGAAAAATAATGCAGTATACTTCTAGTTATAAAGCGCAAAGCAAATGGACAACAAGAAAAGAAAAACTGAAAACTAAACTAATTAATATATCATATATACCTATAGAACTAAATATAGATATAGATATGTATGAACACCTACGACTAATTAGCGAACCCTAAGAAACTGTAAATACCAACATCTCAACTCTCGCAAGTCCCCGCATTATGAAAATAAGATACTAAAACTAAAACTAACTGCAATAAAAGTAAAGTAAAATGTCAATGTCAAAGTAAAAGTAAAAGTCAAAGTAAAGGTAAAAGTCAATGTCGATCTAAATGTCAAAGTAAATGAATGAATTTCCACACACACACACACACACACGCGGACAGAGTACTTAGGAATCGTCTATGCCCTTGTAAATGTAATTAAAATTTATAACTGTAAAACTAACTGTAACTGTAATTCTAACTGTAACTGTAACTCTCTCTCCCCCTCTCTCTATCTCTATCTCTCTGAGTTAGTATATGCGTGTGTGAGAGTTTCAAATGTTTCCAAAAAGCCAACCAAAAATGAAGATAGCTTCACGACCCTCACCCACATTCTTGAAAAGAATCGTAAGTTGTAGGCAGTTACGTAATGAACATATATCAAACTCTTATTCGGCTGAAAAGAAATCCTTAACTGTCAGTTAAAGTTGACAAAGAGAAAGAGAACGAACAGCAGCAGCAAGACCCACTTTATAAAAGTAAAAAAGAACAGAAAAAGAAATAAAATGAAGAAACCAAATAGCAAAATTTAAAATGAAATTTATTCTTAATATCTGTGTGACTTCTGTATATATAGGAAAAATATTAAAAATATTGTAAACATTCGCATTATTTGTGGGCGTGGCCAGAGCGTTAGACACATAAACAACGGGCAACAATAAAAAAAAGAGAGTAAATTCAAATATAATGATGATCAGCACGCATAGACTTTGTAGGTAATACGACAAAAGAATTACATACTAAGATGGCGTTAACTCAATTCTCAAGCTAACAATCACATTCAACAGTTAAATTTCACAGAGCAACACTTTATTTGGCAGTTATAATGTCAGTTCTTGACAGTTTATTTGACAGCTGGATTTAACACCTTTCAAAATGGATAAGACAGTTCACATAATTCGAGATCTAGACCTAAAACTAACATATAACATCACATTTAATAGCTAGATGTTACACAAAAAATTGACAGGTGAATTTAATACATTTTATATTATATCAGATTTGCCGGTTGAATTTTATAAAATATTTAGCCACATCCTAAATTAAACAGCAGGAATGCTAGACTTGAAAGCCAGACTTAACATGTATATTTGGGAAGAATTACATGATACGAAAAGTAAATTTAAAATATTCTTAACAAATTTAAGAATTACATGATACGAAAAGTAAATTTAAAATATTCTAAACAAATTTAACATATACATTTAATTTATTTCTGCGTCAATATTATATCCGTACAAATATTTAGTTTCTACAGTTGAATTACTTCGTTAAATGTGATTCAATTATCAATTATATTTACATCTTCCTGCTAACTGAACTTTTACTATTATGATTTCTTATGTAATATATGTAACGTTAATTTTTAAAACCATTTCCTTCACACCTGTTACGTACCCTGAAGCCAGCAAGCATATCCAATAGAGGATATATATATATTGTACTTTGATTTTCGGTAAGCGTATCCACATTGAGACTTGACGGATTGTAAATTTAACATACACACTTGACAGCTAGCTATTATCAGGCGTATCTCAACATTTAATTTGATGATGGTGAACACCAGATTTATTTCTCGCGTGATACTCAAATGAAACTATATTCGCATTTAATTCAAGCCCAATGTCATCCGCACCGGCTGAGATACTCAGTTGAAATTTTAACTTTTAATTGGCATTTGGACAGTAATCGAATTTGAGCAAGGCTGAACCGAGATTTGTGCCAGAATGTTGACCCACTTTTTACTTTTTGCATATTAATAGAAATAGTGTGAATGTGAGCTGAGTTGAGTTAACGCTACCTGCACATTATGTATATCTCCCACTCCTGAAACCCCATGAAAAAAAAGGTAAAAAAGAGAAAGATTAACTGTGAATCCGACTGCGCTTTGGCATTAAACTTAGGTAAAATTCGTATTTGCAAAGTTAGTTAAAATATGTAAAAAGTTAAGGAATATCAAATGAAACTCAACATATTCATCAATTCATACGTAAATAATACATATGTAAATGCCCACACACACAGACAGACACAAAGTGCTCCAAGTACACACACACACACACACACCTACACACTCAAAAATATATCTTCAGATATTATTTGCCTGTAGGTCGTAAGCCCTAAAAGCATTCAAGCAGCAAAATAAAAACAACAAAAAACAAAATAGAGAAAAACAGAAAAATAATAAAAATGAAACATTCAACTGAAAAGTAAAAAATAAATAGCAGAAGAAGAAGCAGACGAAAAACAAAAATAATATCTTTAAGGTAAACCAAAGACTTTTTCTTTGCATCTAGTAAGCGAGGGGCATAAACTAAACGTTGAACTTGAATGAGCGAAACGACGAACATGCAGAATAACCTTAAGTAATACCTATGTATTGTATAATATAATATATACATATACCTATATATATAACTACATATACATATATCTATAAATATAATTATAAATATTAATATAAATATAAATATAGTATATAGATGTATCTACTTAACATGTATGACAGGGCGCAAAGTTCGCTTAACAAAAGGCAAGCATTGAATGCAACTGAATGAAGAACAAAAGCAAAGGAAATATATATGTATAAACAATATATATATCTACATATATATATATATATGAATGAAAGCACACGGCGTTGTCATTACTTTTACAGCTCGGCAAGGTAGGTACCCATGGGCAGCGAGGGGCGTGACCCAATTAACTCACAGCAATCACAAAATAAAAGAAAATAAAAATAAAACAAATGTTGTAGCAGCAGCAGCAGCTGAAAAGACTCGGCTCCACACACAGCCAGAGACAATCGAATTCGCATGATGTTGCCCCTAAGCCAGCAGCAGCTACTGCCTCTGCTGGCGCTGCTGCTGCTGCTGCTGCTGCTACTGCTGCTGTTGCGCTTTTGTTGTTGGCCATTGCAGCGTGTGGCATATTAGGGCCAATCGTCTAATCGCCAATTATGCATTTAACCCAACCGCCCATACCCTCAAATTTGCACACACACAGAGAGAGAGCTGTATAAATCGATATGCACAATCGGGAGAGAAATGCTAAATCTCTGACTCAACGAAGCTAAAATACTCTTACGATGCGAGATTTAGAAGCTTTTCACGGTATTGAAAACTTAGATTTGTGCAAAAAAAAAAAAAAAATAAATAAATAAATAAATAAATAATAGTAATAAAAGTAAGTTTTCTTTTATCGCTCAATATATCTCTTCAATATTGAATTTTATTATCTGTTTTCTTTTCGCTTTTAAATTAGTTTTTAGCATTAGCCTGCTTGGATAATCTGCACTTTTCTTTTGACATGAAATCAGTTAATCCTAGAGACAAAATTTAATCACTTTGATGGATTGGTTGATCTTAAAATATATTGTATATTAATTTTATTATTTTTTTTTAGCAAAAATTGCTTTTATATTATAGCCAAAATTTTATTATTATTGTTTTTCATTATACATATTTGAATATATTTAAATTCAATTCAAATATTTTTATATAAATATTATCAGTAATTTTTTAAAATTAATTTCCTTTAAATATAAAAACGCATTGATAATCTTTTAATCATTTAATTCGTTTTAAATAAACATTTGTTTTGCCTGCAATATAAATGATTTTTCGATTCTATGTTTGATCTATACATATTGATAACACATATGTAATTCTATTCATTAGTGCATCTGCTATATTCTATGCTATTCTATTATCATTTTTATATTTTAGATATATATTTTATTAAATTGAAAAATAATTTAAAATGTAAATATATTGTATTATCTGTCCTATACTCTTAATTCCATACTTTACATTCAAAATGTGCTCATATATCATTTATTAATATAATCTACTATTAGGCCTACCTTTAGATTAGTTACATATTACTATTAAAGGCACATTGACATCTAACTAATTAATCTCAGCGGCCGCCTTAAATATCTTTTAATTATTTCAATAATTATCCCCATAGTATCTATTTAGATTTAGATTTGGATTTGAAGTCTCTTCTGGCTAATGCTTTATTTAGCTTAAAACTTGTTTTTTCTTTGGTTTCGCATTTTTGTGCACAGCTTTAATATAAATAAATTTAGTGTGTTAAGAAAATGTATTATCCGCAGTGCACGAGTCGTACGCATTTATGGAAGAAAGTCTGATAACGTTATATACACAACTATTAGTGTTAATTTGCTTCTTCATTGAGTTCGCCTGGTTCACGTCAACGTTTCGATACCCTCTCGAAATGTTAGCCAGGCCGAGCCCCTCGTCTGTCCTCGGCTTGCTCCATTTTTCGCTTTAGTTTAGCCCACAAATTTGCAGCTACACATGTTTGACGTGCACGAGTGTGTGTGTGTGTGTGAGTGTGAGTGTGAGTGAGTGTGCTGGGAAAGTTGTGGGAAGCGCGTAATAAATACGGCGGCAGGCCCCAGTACGAGATTATATCATGGCATGCATAGGTCTAACTGTCTGGCTCGTTGCCGCAGATAGAACTCCGGCCCCTACCTCTGCCACTGCCCGCACTCTGGCCGCTCCCTGCTCCGCCTCACTCCGCTGTCCGCCATATCCCTCGCCTTATTGACGACGCGCAAAGTTTGCCAACTAAACAAGTTTTGTGCCTCAAATGAAATTTAGGTTGCAACTGAAGCCCAACAAAAGCCAAACAAAACAAAGCAGCAGCTATAACTACAACAACAACAACGACAGCAACGAAAACGGCGCCAAGCGCAGAAAAAAAATTAGAACTTTTGCGCTGAAGGAAAGTGAATTTTATTTGTTCAACTTTATTACGTATACGTGCCGTTGTTCCGCCTGTGTAAATAACCAAAATGCAAAACGTAGCACCCGCCCCCCGATCCCCGTCCATCGACTCATATACATCGTCTCTCACACGCCCCTCCATGCCTCCACTCGCCTGTGATCTTTCTAATGAAGACAGCGCCGGCAGGTGCTGCTCGCACTTTTATGTTCATGCATTGCGGCCTGTTTAACGACTTGGGCAATGCCTAGCATGAGGAATTTATAAAAGGAAAACAAGTTGAGACAAGAATGAGAAGAGATGAGAGCGCACACACACATATGCGCACATGCACGCAAAACTCTCATATGCCTAAGCTAACAGACCGTAAATATTGTTGAAAATAGCAGTTTATTTTTGGGTCTCGCTGCTCCATTCACATCATTCAATAGCGCAGGACAACAAAGGACATCCCGGACCGCTGATGGATGTAAACAGCAGCCAAACAGCCACAAAGCAGGCAAACAGCTGACTCCAGGTGCAAGCAGGAGCTGGGCTAAACAGTTAAAGCCTTTCCCCTTTATTTCTTTTTGGCCGTACGTCAAAGCGGCCGCAAGTTAAATAAGAAGCAAACGAGCGAGCAATTTGCCACTGACTGAAGCTGACTGTCAAATACACTATATTATATGGAATTATCATAGATATGAATGGACATGAATTTGGGTCTCTCTCTCTCTCTCTCTCTCTCTCTCTCTCTCTCTCTCTCTCTCTCTCTCTCTTTCGGTTTAATGAGCTTCGTTGCTTAATATAGAAATGATTTTTATGCCTTTTTATTATTAACATGACAAACATTTCTACATCATAAATTTGAATACATTTGTAATCTTATATTTTTTATGGCTATTTGAGTTTTAATCTGTGCTAAAGCTTGTTTATTTATGAATATATTACTGCGAAAGGGAAATCATAGAGAGGGACAGAGAGAGAGAGAGAGGGGGTGTGGGTAGAGAAAAAAGGTTAAGTATACGTATTTTTAAGGTCTACTCGCTTGAGGCTCTTAGCTAACTAATATGCCCACAAAATTCAATTCCTTTGGCATTATTGTTCATGTCTTTCCATACATTACGGGCATGCACATACACATGCATAACAGCCGGCACACACGCACACTCATAAACAGAGGCTCGACAAAGAGTTGCCACACACAAGCTCACATGGGAGCGTGCGTGTGTGTGTGTGTGTGTGTGTTGTCCCTTTAGCGTCTTCAGCATTTAATGGCCTCATTAATTTTCTATGCTTGGCCTTAAATTATTTTACTAGACAGAGAGTAGCTGCCTGCTGCTCAGCAATTCCATTAACTTGACTGCCACTCAGGCAGACGGCCCCTTCCCCGCCCCCCATCGCTGGGTAGCTATCGCGCACGGCAATAGCAATGCTAAATGTCTCTTTGCTCGTTCGCATTAATTTACATAAACTTAATTGTTTTATTTAATCAATAAAAATAATTAAATGCCATGTGCGTAAGTAATTAAAACAAATCGCTTTTACAGCACAGCAAATTGAAATTGCATAAACATAAAGCTCGGTGGCAGCTAAACGAGTGCCGTTGCATGCAACAAGCATATGGCAACGGCATCGGCAACGGGAATGGCAAACGCCCATCCTGGCCCCAGCTCTATGTACCTTTGTAATTATGGCACATCAAACATTAATCAGCAGGCAAATGCGTATGCAAAATACAAAACACATATGCATAAAATCAGCGGCCAAATGATAATTTCGTTCCCAGTCACGCCGAATGCCAACAGCAACAACAGCAACACGAGCAACACGGGCAACGGCAACTGCATCAATAATAAACAATATTTGGGGCAGCCCACAAAATCTATAGAGACCAAATTACTTTGTAGGCTTAGTCGGACGGCGAGTCGGTGGCTAAAAATTTTCAATTTTTCAGCATAATTTATGGCGCACAAAGCGTAAAAACCAAAAACCCAGCAAATCACTACGAGAAATTATGCAAAAATATTTTTCGACGGCGGTCAGCCAAAATCTAGCTGGGTATCTGTGTCTGTATTCGTCCCAATATAAACAGAGACACACCCATGCATACATATAAATGCAGTAGGTAAAGCAATTTAAAACCCCTTTCCACACACACACACACACACACACACACGTATAGGCATTTGCAGATACAAATTAAACTAATGCCACAGATAGATACATTTATATTGATCAGTAATTTAATGTAAATTATATTGTCTATTGCGTGGCTCTGCCCTTCTGCGTTCGCATTTGTTATTGTATATGTTTTTGTATCTGTGTGTGCATGTGCGTGTGCGTGTGTGGGCACATTATGCAAATCAGTATCTGTAAAACTGTATCTGTTGCTTTTTATAGGCATTTGTTTTATTGCCATTTCATATGAAAAGCAACAGCAACAGAAACGGCAACAAAAACAAAGATTTCAAAAAACGCCCTCAAAAGTATGCTACAAAAATAACTGAATCACTCGCATCAACATTTCCATCAATGTAGTAAGTAGGTACTTTTGGCATTTATATATTTCGTATCTGATAGCTGTACAAAAGCAAAAGAAACAAATAAATATATATTTCAAATTCCTTTTAACACTTTTTTAATCTACCCGTATATATCTAACAGCTCAAATGGAATTCAAAGCATAGTCATAATAAAATAAAACATTACGTTTTAATTCAACAAAATTATTTACAGAAATTTTTAGGAAAAAACTGAAAGTGAAAAGTGAAATTTCACATTTTTTAAATAATTTTCGCAATAAAAATGTATTCCATGTATCTATAATAATTGGAAATAAAATACATTTAACAAAATTTCTTTATTTCAATTCATTTCCTCTTTATTTTTTTATATTATTTCATATTTCATACCGTAAAAAAAATGCTTTTTAAATATATCAATAGAGAAATTTAAGCATTTTTGCATTTCATATTACCTAGAAAAAATTTATGAACAAACATTTTTATTAAACAAAATTGACGTCTTCATTAATCAAACTTTTATACACATATGAATGTTACTTCTGATTCATAAAGCTGATTACTAAAAATAAAATCATTTTCATTTTCATAAGCTTGCAATAAATATACCCAAAAATACAACAAAGCCTCCGCTCAGCTCACGCAAATCTTTAAGCTACATTGAACGTTTCATTTGATTGATTTTATTTTGTGCTTTTAATAATTTGGCTAAGAAGTAAAAGATACCAAATTAATTCAATAAAATATCAGAATGCCAATGTGGGCGGCTGCGTTTGGCTTTAATGTCGGCCTGGCAGAGGTTGGCTTTAGCCCAAAAAGTGCGCTACGGCAGCATTCGCATAGCTACTGGGAAGGAACAAGTATACGCAACGTAAGCCCGGCAAAAAACCTTCAGATAGCTAAAGACGATGGCAGTCTCAGGCACTTGAGGATCTCAGCGCATTCGATGTGAGCTTAGCTCATTAAAAATTCAATACAAAGTACATTGCGAATGCGATGTTGTTGTTTTTGTTGCTGCTCCTCCTGCTGCTGTTGTTGTTGTTGTTGTTATTGTTGTTGTTATTGCTTTGCTTAGTCCACAATGCGTAACGTGGCACGCCTCTGCGACGATTACATTTCCATGCAAATCAAATTGGAAGCCAGCACAAAAAGACATTGTTCGATAGGGGCGAAAGAAAGCCTTGACAGATAAGCCAAGATAAAGATACACAAAATTATAAAAACAATTTGCAGTCATTTGGATAGCGGCCACCCCAGCCCAAGCCCAAGCCCAAGCCCCAGTCCCAGCCGTGGCCCAAACCCTAACCCAAACCAAAAGCTAACAAACAACATAATAAAGATATACGCCAAAAGATATTCGAGCAGTTGGCATGTTGTTCCAATATGGATAATTAGACGCGTGCCTCTGTCAGCTGGCGTCGCATTTTCAATTGATGTGATTCGATATGATACGCTACGATGTGACTATACCCTGCAGCAATGCGGCAGGCGTTTAGCTGGATATGCTAGAGGCAGATGAGGGAATGATAGCGGAATCTGAATCTGTCTCCTGTGAAAACATAGATTATTGAAATATTAGGTCATGCCAGACGATCTTTAATCTATAATACCAAAAGGCATCATGTATCATCTCACCACACAGCTAACTATAAGGAATACATATCGTCATATCTACATAAGAAGACATGTCAAAGTATATCTGTCTTTCTCTCTCATATATTATCTCAGTACATATCTGACTATAGACAATACACATCTTCATATCAACATATGTTAATATTTCTAAGTGTTTTACTCTCTCTCTGTCCCCCTCTATCTCTCTCTCGTTTTCCTTCTCTTTCCTCCTCAATAGGGGACCTTGACCTTGTTTATTCATCACTCTCGCAGAATATATTCCAGTTCACGCTTCAATTTCTACTCAACAGGGTATCTGCCAGTCGTGCACTTTCATTCAATCACTCTCTTTTTGTTTTTCTTGTTTGCCATTTATATATTCATTAAGTTCAACGCCCGTCTTGTCAAAGCTATTAAATAATAACAGCCCTGCGCTTTCGTTGCCTGTTGTTCCCTTTCCACACCTGTGTCGCTCACCTATGAGCTGAGTGAGGCAGGTAGAGGCCCTCTCGCTGGTGCGTGTCTGATTCGAGCTACGTGCATAAATTTATGACGTATCGATTGTTATTAATTTCAACGCCAGCCGCAACTATTTAGTCAATTTGTCAAAAAGCTCAGCACTCTTAGCCCACACACTTATCCAGTAATATTCAGGCAGTCAGGCAGTCAGGCAGGCAGAGGTTAATAATCTATTTGTGCAATGCACAACTTTCACTTGCCGGCTATCATCTGTCACACCTCATCAACAGGGCGCGGTGCGTGCAGCTACGTGATTGCCACCCAATCTGCCGCAATTGCTCGCTGGCAATATTGTCAATAATTATCTTCATATATCACGAAAAATTGTAGACAAATGTGCGCCAGCTCGAATATACATACACACATATACTTGTTGGCACACACACACAGTGAAGTGTGTATATGTGTGCATTGCATACACATATTTCGTGCTTTAATTGAAATTAATGTGTGTCTGGCCGATAAGTAAGATCTGACCGAAATGAGAGTTTGTCAAATGTGAACAATCAAGCATTCGTTAAAATCTGCTGAAGCTCCATCCATTAGCTGCTAAAGTAGTCAACAGGAAATAGACATTAGCCATGGTTTTTTGTCTTTGAACACAATTTGAAACTTTGCTGAGTTGAGATGAGCTTTTTGAAAATTGAACAAAGACTCTCAATTGAGTTCCAGGAAAAATATAATAAGCTCAAGGCTTAGGAATGGCCAGTCGGCAGCTGTTGGCATTCAGCTGGAGTCAATCTATCAGTCAGTCGCTGCGCTAGACATTTTGGAAGTTAATTAGCAACTAAATGAAGCTCTCTGTCGGCCAATCTGTCAGTGAGTCAATCCATAATTATATATTATATCTTGCTTCACTCTAGGTAGTCCTAGATTATTTAAGTTTATAGCCATTTTTTTATTATTTAATCTATATTCAATTGTATCAGTCTATTATTTAGCCAGTAAGCTAGTCAATTATTGGGTTAATTAACAAGCCAATCGAATCTCATTGTCGAATCAGTTCCTCCCACCGTCAATCAATGAATATACATGTTTACATGTAAACCCACATTTAGTTATATATTTTTATTTATTATTTAATATTTTTGTACATTTAGTCAAATTTAAAGCAAATAGTATGCATAGTAAATAATTTCCTTATCCAAGTCTGAATACCTATCTATAAATCACATTAATTATTCTCATGCTAATCCCACAAGCCACAATGTCAATGACAATTAAATTATATAAACAATAAACTTGTTTTGAGATAGGCAGTGGACAAATTTAACATAAATAAGCTGATTTAAGTCTTATTATTATTGTTAAATTATCTGTTTATTATTTCACAAATGACAGACACACATACATCCATGCAAAATACTCTTTAAGAGTTTTATTGCGAATAAATTGCGCATACGCCGGGTAGGACACACGACAGCTGCCATAGCGCCAGCGCCATTCACATAAATGTGTGTCGACTATTTAAAGCTGTCCCAGGACAATTTCTCAAGTGAAAGTTTCGCTCATGGAAGCAGATTCTTGATTAACCTGGCAATGGCATAGATCATAAGGTGAACACCTTCACTGTCCGCTCTAACCTTTTAAAGTACTGCGCTGATTTGCTGCCATTCGTATTGGTAGACCCTGCCCCTGCCCCTTTTCCATTCATCATTATTAAGACCTTTAATTTATGGGCGCCGCAGTCGTTGTCGTTTTTTATGGTGTGTGTTTTACACGGACCATAACATTGCGCCCATATATAGTACACACTCTCTCTCGCTCATATGTTGAGTGTGTGGCAGCTGCTGTTGCTGCTGCCGAGTTCAAAGTACTCTCACAGGTAACTCTCGGCTCTGCCATGTGCACACATAAAATCGATAAATCTTAAAAATTCAATAACAGCCGCCACACGCGAGCTGGCCCAGCCGGTAAGCCAGCCCTCAAGCCATCCCTTAAGAGCAAAGCAGAACGGGGCAGTGCACAGAGAGAGCGAGAGAGAGAGAGAGTCTATGGATTTGGGTGCCATTATACTCATGTTCATGTCGAAATCAAAGGCGAGGGTCAATGGCAAATTGGATTGCGTCGACTCTTCAGTTCCCTTCAGCATTTGTTGTTGTATTTGTATTTTGTGAAAATTAAAGATTTATCAGCCCTAATCAGGCGCACGGCCGTTTCAGTTTCTAGGCAGCACTTGAATCAGTTGCGCTTGGCAAAACTTTTAATTGGCGGCTTTAAGGCATTATGTGTGTATATGTATATCAGACATAGCTGTATACACAACGACCGCCAACCCCTGAAGCCATTACATACATACAGAGTGAAATAAAGACACCACCCACTGGCTGACACACCTACACTTGAAGTAAGCCTTCATCAATGCAAGTGGAGCGTCTCAGCGAGCGTCGCTTCAACTATGTAGAACGGCAAACTTTTACTTTCATGTTGAGCCAAGTTGAAAATTAAAGTGAATTTCATTATTGGCCTGGCCTCCTTCGGCTTTAACAAGTTGTGCGGCCACGGCAACGGCAACGGCAACAGGAGGGAACCACAGCAACAGCATTGAGCCAATGTCAGGTAGCCAACAACAATTAATTATACACCAAAATAAAGTGTCTGACCAGCTGGCAGGAGATCTGTGAAAGCCTTCCTCTCTGGCCTGGCAACGGGCAACGGGCAACAGGCAACAAATGTCGAGTATAGCCGCATTTTTTATGATTTGCCGCAAAATTGTCTGTGTGTGTGTGTGGACAACTCACATTTCGCATTATTTATTGCCTATATACACACACACATGCACATGAATGTACGTACGCATATACATATATGTATATTTATAATACTTAAATGCATGCAATATTTGTTTATACTGAAATGGACGTTCTTTCCCTCTCTCTCTCCCTATCTATCTCTGTCTCTCTCGACCATCACATGTGCTCCGCCGAAAACCGTAGTCGAGTGCCATCGTCTGCATTCCGCCATTTTTAAGCGGCTCAGACGACACGCTGCGCCATTAAGGCTTCCATTTTGGACGTTTTTCACTGTTTGGCGTGACCAAACCAAAGATGCCATCGAGTGCATTTACGGCGATAAGATACTTGGTAACTCAATTAAGCTAACTGATGCGAGAAAGGGATGGCATACAACTTTAATGAATCAGGAACAAAAAGACTTGGCATAGAAATAAAGATGGATAGTAGAAAGATAGTCAAGAGAAAGTAGTTAAACAGAAGTAATTGAATATGCTTTGCAATACACTTGAAACGAGAGGAGAAGCTCAAATAATAATTGCATAAGGATTAATTTCAGGTGGCAGCAGATGCGACTTTAGTCAGGCAGCAGACAAAATATGAATGAAGTTTTTAATATGGTAAAATGCATTTTAGAGCTATTTTAAATAAGATGTTTTTCATTAATATTAATATTATTATTTATTAATATATGTTCAGCTTACTTCATAGTAGTCCTCTTCACAGCACCTAAGGAATTCCTTTTTTCTTTATATTATTCAACTCCTGCTGTGATGCTGCCTTTGACTCTCTGTAGAGCAGCTCTGTGTTTTCAGTCGGCTATGGTATCATTAGTGTTCTATATTTAGCCAACAATTTTATACAAATTCCTTACTCAATTTTTGTTGAATAGGCAAAAATCACAGACAATGAGCCAAAGTGCCCCCAAGTAAAATGGCTGCCAAAAATCAAAGGAACATTAGAAAGTGTCAAGCTTGTGAGCATGAATAAAGCAACCATTTATAAAACCACACAAAAAAAAAAAAAAAAGTGAATATATAAAAATATTTATTAACACCATCCGTGGATATACGGGAATCGGCACAGGAGAAACATACATACACTGATATATTATGCAAACTGGAAAATTATACATATATATAATATTTTGGTTTGTGAAGCTTGGCAGCTCATCAATACATTTACATAGTTATGTAAATTTTTGTTTTTAAGCTCTTTGAATGCACAAATTGTTGCCATAAAAAAAGGATACAGCACAAAATTCATTTTAAGCAACAAAAACTCAGCGCATTGTCTACGGTTTTTCATTGCGACCCAACTAAAACTCCCTTTTTTCTACACTTTTTTCCGGACGACAAAAATTGAAATTCAATATTTTAATGAAAAATAAAACAAACTAGAGAACTAATTCTTTGTTTATTTGTTGGGTGCTGGGAAAAGTCTGCTGCAGCAGACATTGTTATCGTTGCTGACTGAGTATTATTTTCTTCGTCTTCGTGTTTTTATTTATTTCAAATGTTTGCAAACAATAACAACAATTAAATTGCATGTTAATAATACGAGTTACGAGTTCAAGACTCCAGAAGGCAGACGGGCTGAAGGCTAAATGCGGCACTTGACCTCGATTTGAGACTACAGCAAAAATAATGAACTAAAAATAATATTTAAAACAATTTTTGGAATTGAAAGAAAAACGAAATAAATTCGACACAAAGCACATACATCCAATATGCTCTCTCAATGGAAATATTTTCATCTTGTCTTGCATCTTAAGCCTCGACGAGCATCATATGTGCTTTTTCCCCAGACGCTGTTGCCCAAAGGATTACATGGCAACTGTATCAAGATGCGAGACGACTTTCGTTTTCTTTAAGACCTAAAAATAACTGCGGACTTTATCTTTGGCAAGCAACTGCTGGAATTGTCATTGTTCTACTTGTTGTTGTTGTACTCCTTTGTTGTTGTTGTTGTTGTTGTTGCTGTTGCTGTTGCTGTTCTAGCCTATGCCGAACAATTAAACCATTTGCAGTTTATAACCATGGCAAGCCATTAAACAGAATTAAGTCAGTCCAGCTACCATGCGGCCACGCCCAGCTCACCATCAGCCGCCCACAATCCCCAATAAGCAGGCCAAGCAGTCAGTCAAGCGAGACGCCAAACTGGAGTACCGATTCAAGAGAGCTGCGCCATAAATCGCTTATCACGCGACATTAAAACAACAACAGCAGCAGCAACAACAACATGTTGTTGTCGTCGTTGCTATTGTTGTTGTTGCTGCTGTTGTTGTTATGCCCGCAGCAAATGCCAAAAATTGCCGCACACAAAAACAATACAAAACCCAGCCAGAAAATGTAACGGCCACGGAGTTTTAATGTACTGCCGGTTGACTAACACCCCCGCCCCCATGGCCAAAGGGGCATACGGGTAAGGAGTGGGACGGGGGTCGGTTAGGGGCTGGGGCTACCACATCTAAAAGAGGAAAAACAACGAGTGCAAAGAAACCTTGAAAAATGGCAACAGCAGATTAAGCGCATAAAATGCTACAGCATCTACTTCCCCTTCCCCTTCCACTTACAGCCTCTCCCGGTGCTGTTGTCTGGCGCAGCTGGAGGGCGTCGGGGGCTGGAGGGCGGCGTGTCAGCGGCGAAATTGGATTTTGGGGGCAATAGCGAGGCGAAGCTGAAATAAAAATTAAGACGTCATCAAAATGCAATTAAAAGAGTAGGTAAAAATGAGAATAGCCGCAGATTTATTTAAGCCCAGGGACCGAATGCCCAAAACATTAAGCCAACGCACACACCACTGGAAGGCGGAGGCGTGGCTAACTGCTGCTGTGCATTGTCTAAGAACAACAATAACAGCAAGCACAACAAATAGATTTATTGTTGATGGCATTATTAAATTTCTTCATTTTTTCCCCCGCTGTTGTTGTTTTTTTTTTTTTTTCCTCTGCACCCTGTCATAATAAAAAGGCAGGCAAAAAGTGTGTTGATAGGAAAAACAGTTGAGGAGAGCCGCAGGAGCAGCAGGAGGAGGCTAAAAGGGCCAGAGCTCGGGGTGCCAGAGCGTTAAGCGAGAGAGCGAACAGCATATTGGGAAGAGAGGGAAGAGACGGAAGAGAGGCGCGCTGCTAACGATGACGCCCTGTGCAAAGATAGGGCTGATGCAGAGCAGCAGAGATGTCAGCGCGCGACAGCATCACGCCCCGGGGGCAATGGCAGCGAAACAAATATAACAAAAGAGGAACAGATGAGAGCAACAGCATGCTAAAGAATCAGATACCCTGTAGACTCAAGTTTTTAAGGCAATAAATACAAAGACAGCGCTGATGTGAAACTGAAACCCATTTCAAACAAATGCTGGCAAGCTAATAGATACCCTGTAAGCCTCTGCATGCCTGCCAACCAAAAATGTACCCCTGAATACAAATCAGTTTTGCTTAACCATTCGTATCAGCGCACTCAGCACTTTTGGCAGCCCACAGGGTATAACAACATTCAAGAGCAGCCAGCAAAATTGTTAGCCGTGAAATTAATGGGCAAACTGACATCATACTATGCAAAAATAATCAGAAACGAGTGCTGCTGCAATACTTAATTAAGTTCAAATTGAAAATGATGATGCTGCCATAGAGAATTAAATTAGAACATAAAAATAAACCAATAATAAAATAAAAATAATTTTTTTTATTAAAATTATTAATTCTAATACAAAAATATATTTTTTTCATAAACTATTATCACTTGTTTTATGAATAATATTCAAAATAAATATATTAAAATTATTTATTAAAAAAAAAAAAAAAAAAAAAAAAAGATCGCTTATATGTCTGTTAAGAGAATAGTTTGATTTCTATTAAAGTGGGTGAAATAATTTCAAATTAATAAACTTTTAATAAAAACGTATATAAGGAAATAATTAAATATTTCTTTAATATTTTAATTTTGACTAAAAATATTTATAAAAATAATTAAATATTTAAATACAACATAAAAATTTTGAAAAAAAGCAATACAATGTATATAATTTGTCAATATTTAAAATAGTTAAAATAGTTAAAACAAAAAAGGAATATTTTTAAAATACACAAAATAATGAGAGTAGTTTATAGTAAATATTTTAAGCAAACAAATTTGATAGATTAAAAAATTAATAATATGTATGTATATAATTTTATTTATTTATTTTTATTTTTATTTATTTTTTTTTTTTTCAATTTTTGTATTACCTAAGTTATATGGATATTTAATAGTTTAGTTTAGTATAGAAACTGAGCTACTTTCATCTCTTCACATCTATCACATCAATACCTGCTTAAATTCCCTTTTCTATCACATTGCACTTGGAATAAAGCTACAACAAAGAGCTTAGCTTAATTAAAGTTAAATTTATATTACAAAAGCTTTCACAGTCAGTTAAAATGTATATAAAAAGTTATTTATATTAAAACATTTCAGTGCCTTGATAAAGCGTAAACACAATTACATATATGAATAATCGGATCTGCTTCTCCCTGCTCGCTGTTGTACTCTCAGCATACACATTCGAAATATGCTTGTTTGTGTTGGTTACACACTGTAATTTCAGAGAATTAAACGAGTATTTTAATAACTACTAAATGCTTAATTTTGCTGCTAAGGCAACTGCTGTAATTCTCGGAATATAATAACAGGACAGCAAGCTCTTTCATTATACAAAAGGACATAACAACAGACACCAGCAAAATACACACTGACAGCAATCACAAGTCACACACGCACATACACACACACACACACACACACACGCCCTAAACCCTAGTTAATTCCCAACGTTGGACAAGAGAATCTGTTGCAATCACAGCGGCAACATGGCGCTAAACAGAGGCTGGCTGCGTAAGTAATCTGTATTACGAGATTGCATTAAAGCCAAACAATATTTAAAAGCGTTTTACTCATTTGCCATTTGCCACGCCCCCGCCATGAGTCCCATGGCCCGCGCTTTGTGGGCGCCAGAACTGATGCTGGAAATCGCTTGCATACCCCAGAGACATAACTGTAATTACAAGAGTACACGACTGACGCGCTTTAGCCAGCAAGGATGCTAGCTGGCTGGCTGGCTGGCTGGCTGGCTGGCTGGCTGGCCGAACCGACATCCTTGGCGTCGTCTGCTGCGGAAATGCCGCGGGCAGCAAAATCGAAAATACAAAAAGCAAAAAATAAAAAAATAAAAATAAATTAAAAAACGAACCATGAAATAAGGAAATTTATCAGCAGCAGCAACAGCAACAGCAAAAAAGCAGAATGGTAAAGCCAAAGCCAAAGCCAGACGCAGCACAAATGCAGCTCTGAATGCGGGACAAGCGGTAATAGGCAGAAGACGAGGCACAAGATGAAGCTGGGTGGGACGAAGACGAAGATGAAGATGAAGATGAGGACGAAGAAGCGTCAGCCCAAGCCAAGCTGCCAGGTGAGCACAATTTAATTTCTCAAGTTGGGTCTCTAATCAAAAGGATTTTTATCGCCATGGCAACGAGTAGAACGACAACGACAGCGAACAGGACGCGAGGACGAGTACGTGGAGCGCCTTTGACAGCATTTTTATACAGTCTGCAAAAAGTTGACAGGCTCCAATTCCAAGTCAGACTCCGACTCAGACTTCGACGCAATGTGACAAGCACACACGACACGGGCAGCAGGACTCGCTTGCATGCAGCACGCAGAAGGCACGATGAGCAGGACGAGCCAGCGCTGAACAGGCTGAACGGTCTCGACTGAAGTATGTGTCACAAACATGACAGGCGACGTCAACCGGCGGCAGCTCAAAAAACTGAGTAAATCATTTGGCCAGCGTAGCAAAAAGCTTCACGTTTTTCCGTTCTGCTCCTCTGTATCTCTCTGTATGTGTATGTGTGTGTGTGTGTGTGTGTGTGTGTGTGTGTGTGTGAAGGCCTGGAAACGGAGGCGACAACTAATTAAATTAGGCAATCCTTGCGCAATCCTTTTTGGGCTGCTGCGGCTTGAAAACATAAATAAGCCAAGCAGCGAGACAGACAGGGATAGGTAGCGGGAGAGTGTGAAAGAGAGAGAACGTCAATGCTGTTACGGTTGCCGTCGCCATCGTCATTCGCTTCCGCTTCCGTGCCGGAAACCATTTTGGCGTGAATTCAGTTGAGTTTCTGAGAGTTTCTCATTCGAAGCGCATTTCGCTTGAATTTTGTATTAGCTGTAAAGCAGCGGCAGCGGCAGCGGCAGTGGCAGAGACAGGGGCAGGGGCAGAGGCTGGTGCTAAGTGCAGGCTCGTTTGAAATAAATATGCCGCAAAGCAAACAAACAATCAGCAGCTCGAGGCAAGCCGCGCTGGCGAACCGTCGGACGGACACATGGACGGGGCGGCTGGCTGGTAGGTGGGCGGGTTATTTGACTGGCGGCAAACAACGAAGGCCACAAAGCAAACGGCGCGTCAGGCAACCGCAGTCCAACACACCAGCAGTAGCAGCAGCAGCAGGCGCAGGAGTCGCAACGCGAAGGAGTCCACAGCCTGAGGCTCACTGAAGCCAAACGCCTGCAGGCAGCGTCCACGACTCGCGCTCCCACGGCGAAGCCATTGAACGTTGCCTGTAGCTGGCGCTGATGGCCTCGCTTCCGTCGCCATCAGCTGGCAAACGAGTCAACGTCAACGGCCGCCATTTGCAATTCAATTGCCAAAGCGCCACCTTTTGACGAGCGCCGGAAATCGCTTACGATGCCACTGCTGCTGCTGCTGCTGCTAAGAAGCCCAAAGTAAAGGCAAAAGGTTTAAGCAATACTTAACGTCGCCTACCCCCCTCCAAAGCTCCATTGTCGCCGCCCAGAAATTGCACAATAAAATGGGCAACATTTTGCGCCAGCGACGAGCAGCGGGCGCACAATGGACGCCCTCAGTTGTCACTGGAGATGGACAGTGGAAATATGCTATATATGTATAAGACACGTGCCCAAATCCCAGGCATAAGCTAAAGACATCTTCTGCGTGCTGATAGTAGACCAAAAGATAGTTATGTATTAGCTAGTCTTACCTCTAATCCATATTTTATACAGTTTCAGCTCTATTTTTATTCAGCTTTCGGAATACTCTAATGATGATAAATAGAACAGCTCCAGGTGTGAGTAGACTGAGTCAACTTTTCAGTCATCTTTCACTTGTGCAGCTGGAACTCCACAGACTCTGTTGAAATGTTCAATTTGTTTGTTAATAATAATCAAAAAAAGGTCTTTGAATCTCTACGTTACAGGCGAGACATTGGGAAATTATCCTTATAAAAATATTTATATCTTGCTTTGAGTTACGAATTTTACTCACTGTGGAAATGTATATATATTTCTTACACTTATTGACTGATTGGTAGCATTATAATTTATTTCAAGAGTCTGTAGGTCCTCTGGACACGATATTCGTACTCGTCTCAAATATAAATCTCTTAAAGTGCCGATATATTCATTTAGCCCAACATGCTTCCAGCCCACAAGCAGCAGCGCCTTTGAGAAATCTTTTGTCTTCACGACTCGAAGAACTTGCCTTCACTTAAGCAATATACTCTGGCAGTGTCAAGTCTTGGAGGCCACGCTGCCATCTCTAGTGGGCATCGTTATGGCAATCGCTGGGCAAATGCTGCAAGTCAATTAAGTAGCAAATGGTAAGGATGGCAACAGTGCAAACAATCGCAGCATGGAGTATTTCAAGCATCTTCTGCATAAATCGAGAGCAAATTGAGCCAATTCCTATATAAATACTGAGCACTAACGAGATGAGAGAAGCAAAATGAGAGATGAGAAGCAATTGCTATAGACGACGCAGGATGACGCTCCGGCTGTTGGAGTAGATGCAGCAGCGATGAGAGCCAGGCCCATTACCAGCAAAAGTGCCATAAAAATGTATATTAAAATGAGTAAAAACATTTATTTGCATAAAGTCGGCCACGAGTGAAAGGCACAGCAATTGGCAAGCAAACACGCACACACATAGAGAGAGAGCGACAGAAAGAGAGAGAGAGAGAGAGAGAGAGAAAGGTGAAAGGCAGCGAGCGTGCGAGCGAGACAACTGTGAGTGGGAGTAAAAACTATTTCAAGTGGCAAAAGTTTTAGCTGCGTACACTTTTAGACCGGCTCGAGCTCTCGAGTATGCACTCGAGTCACGCATAAGTTGCAAGCAAGCAGGTCGAAGGAAACACCAACAAATGACAGCAACGGCAGCAGGAGCCGTAGCAGGAGCCATAGCAAGCAGCCAGATACACCAAGGAGTACGACTAAATTGCAAGTTAAGCCAAAAGGCTACGCACACACGCACAACAAACATACACACACGCACAGAAAAGTGCAGCCGAGTCACAGGGTTGGCGAAAAGTCATGCCACATGTTAGCCTGAGCCCAAATAAAACCTTCAAAAGTAACTGCTTAATTTTTGGCAACAACAGAGCTCAGCTCCATTTCGGGCTGCAACAAAAACCTACAAGTTTAACATCTTAACTGAGGCTTATTGAACAATAACAGTAATACCATATGGCATTCAGTGCACACTTGATGCTCAGCATGTACCATATATATACACTTATATACACATATATATATATACCTAGATATACGTGTATATAGTCAGGTCTACTCATGCGTTTCACCTTGAACTGAGTGGCAAAAGTTTTGCGAAACTTTCTCGTACTGCCTGGAAAAACATAGAATAATTTTTAATCATTGCATATAATTTATTTAAAATTCTACTCTGCATATGTAGGCATAAATAATTATTATAAAAAAATAAATGTAAATATAAAAGAAAAATGCGCGCCTGCCAGACCTCGAATTTCAATTACGCTCATAGAATTCGCTTGAACGTTAATAAAAAAAAAAAAAAAAAAAAAAAAGATATTTTCCAGTCGTTGATTACAAAATATTACATTTCCAAGCAGCTATCGATGCAGCGTCACAAGTGCTTCTAGGTAAATTCAAATTTGAATTTACCAGCCTGTAATACGTACATTTTAAAACCACATATGCTTGTGCAGCAATTATGAATTTCACCAAAATTAATGCAATGCTTTGGCATTACAATTCCCACAAACATTCGGTTTTTAAGTGTAAACGAAAATTCCACAATTAAATGAATTTCGTATTCAAATTCTATTTACAGTTTATCTTGCATAGTAAACTATTTAAATATTTTATGAAATCAGTTTCAGTTTCAGCATACCAAAACAGACAAGCTATTGATCTTTAGGAATACTTAAAATGTCTAAAGATTCTGAAAGTGAAGTACATTTCTATTTTTCAGTTTGATTAGTTGCAGGAAATTGAGATCAGAGCTACAGATTGTGTCTAGAAAAGTAATCATAAAATAATATATGAATTTTAATAAATATACAGTCACTCGAATACCATATTATTGTTTAAATAATAAAATAATAATTATTATCATTGTTTAGATTTATCTTTATGTTGATATTTTTCTTGTCAATATATATATATATATTTTTTTAAATTTAAATAGCAAAGATTAGGGTTGCTTTATCAGGAAATTTCATATACATATTATCATATAAGTATAAATATGCAATATGCAATTCAATTTGTAGAAATGGCAATTTCAACAAAATTGAATATTAGTCGCTGCAGTTGAAGCACATCAGAATAACCTTTTGATGAAACGTCTTAACTTGGCTAAGTAAACTTCATATAGATTGCTTCTGTCCCTCATGTGCAGAGCCAAAGCAATAATTAATTGCTAGCTGGAGCTTTCAACTTCGTTCTCCTGCTAGACTTCTTTAGTGCTTGCCAGCCCTGTTGCATGTTTATGTGCACATATGTATGTATATATATGTTAGTTCAAATGTTTCATATCGTAGCTGGTATTGAGGCAATACACCCAAATGAAAATACACGCAATCAATTTTGTTTACCCCTGCAGCTGTGTATGTGTGTGTGTGCGTACGTGTGTCTAAGAATGAGGAGAGAGAATCGAGCTAGACTTGTGGATGCTATTTTCATTGTATTTGCAGGCAAAGTCAAAGTCTCGACTCGACTCGTCAAAGTCGTGGAGGCCAGCGGCGATTAACTTGAGTCAAGCATTGAGTGATTGTTTTGCAGCTGGAGAACTCACTAGCTGACAGACAAACTCACCAGCTGGACACAGTCTGCGGCTGATTAAGGCGTTGCATTTGTTATCGCAGCGGATGTGGCGGCGGCAGCGGAGATCGACTGATGCCTGCCAGAGGCAGTCCGGCTGCAATTGCGGTTGGCAATGTGTCTGCGGATGAAGCACGCAAAGCGCGTCGACGGCATTCGACACGGCAAGGGTGGTTATGCGGGGATTGAGGGGTGGGTGAGTGGCACACAGGAGCGACTGCAGGAGGCAGCAGGCGGGAGCAGCAGTGACAGGATTTCCGCGGCATCCGAACGGATAAAAATAAATTCAGAAATTGCTACCGTTTCTACTCGATTCACACCACGAGCAGTATCTTGAGCGGCACGAGCTGCGCCAGCGACAACAGTTGCCAAGGACAACTGACAACTTTTCCTCAAGTGTCGACGATGACACGTTGTTGTTTTTCTTTCTCGTACTCTCTGTGTGTACAGATGTGTGTGTGTGTGTGTTTTTTTTCTCTGTTTGTTTCTATCCTTTCTATGCCCTATAGTTGGAGTTTGGTGAGAGTGGCTAGGCTCGGAGGCAAGCAGGGAACTAGGAGAGATATCTGGCCGAAGCTGGGGCTAGAAGTACACAAGAAGTGAAGTATAGATAGCCACATTGCAAAAGCACAGGCTCTAGGAGTTGGCATACTAAACGAGTTTAGGTACTTTAGCTGTGTTGAACTAATTAAGTATTCAATGTAAATAAGCTTTAATCGGTGATTTGAGAAATGAGCATAAAAAATAATTCAGTTAATGAAGGATAGCCTAGATTGAGGTTAAACAGAATGTAGATAGAGAAGAGAATGCCTAAGCATATATGGACATGTTATAGGGTATTTTATATTCCCTCACACCATAGGGCTCACTCACTCAATCTCGTCAGCCTTTGTGCTTAATGCTCGCTGCGTGCGCGCTTTAACACGCAGCTCGCATTCAAATAAATCCCAAGTCGTTGCGACTCGATTGGCGTCGCTTTAACTTTGCCGTCGATTGAGTTTTGCATTTTATTTTTAAGACGACGAGCAAACGCCAAAGTGCTTTTTCCCAACGTTTTCTGTTTGATCCAGTCCACACGGGGACAGCATCCCTTTGGCTAGAGCATTTGTTGATGATGTGAAGGCCAAACTCACTCGGTGCGTGTGTGTATGTGTGTGTGTGTGTGTGGCAATCCATCAAAATTTTTGCGTTTGGCGCTGGCTAAATAAACCGAACGGGCGAGAAATTAACATCAATTAGTTGGCATACAAAATTTATGTCAATCAGGCTACGGAAAACAAATCCAGTGTCAAGCTAACGACTTAATTTGCTCGCCTCTTCATCTCATCAAAAAAGCCAAAAGCAAATGAACAAATTTTTGGGCATCTATTAGTTTTGCCAGCTCTTCTAATTATGGCGCATGTCACAATGCAGACCAGCTCTTCCGCTTTCCACTTGAGCGCCAATAAGACTAACGCACACACACACACTCACACGCATATAGTGTGAGCCAAAGAGCTAAACTCGCCATGGCGGAGGGACTGTCTCATTGCGCTCATGATAAATGGTCATTGGGATTGGCGATGCGATAATGAGAGGGCACTGGCGCCCTAACAGCCAAAGCGTGTGGGCCGCATCGCCTTTACATTAATCATAGCATACTTATGAGCGTCAAGTGTAATTGAAAGACATTACAAAACTTGTTTTAATGGCGCCAAGTTTGTGTTATGGATTTATAACATTGCTCAGCTCAGCTCAGCTTAGTTTTTCGCTGAATTATGGATGGCTTGGCGCACATTTAAGATACGACTCTGGCCACGTCTAAGCCCAATTCAATAAGCACACATCTATAAAAACACAAACACTTCAGTCTGCTCCATATCTCTTTCGAAAGTATCTCAAGTATCACTCAGCAACTGATGGCCACTTCAGCTGCAACTACAATCGGTGGTCGTCCTTTCTATCTTTTGTTTTTATTGGGATTTCTTTTCTTTTTAATATTAGTCTTGTATTTGATGTAATCAATTTAAGATCATTATTTGAATTGTGACTTTTGAGTATTTGGCATTTCTTTGTAGTGTAATTTTCCTATATCTTCCAGGGCAACTTTTTCAATAAATTTCAAATTGCATTTTTATATAGAAAATTAATTGATTACATATCAATGTTAAATAAAATGTATTATCATTTTTATTTCAATTAAATCACATAATTATGGCAAACAAATCTAAATATCAACAACTGTGATAATAATTGGACTCTGATTTGAAAGAAATGTGTAAGTAATTTGAAAAGAATTATATGCTCTCTTAAATAAACATCTCAATATATATAATATACAAATATAGCCCAATGTAGCTGTCAATTCTGTAGGCATTAAAATAAAAATATAAAAATAAATAATAAACAAATCAAAATAAGAAATAAGCCATTATAATTATTTTTATTTGTTTATTTATTTACTTATTTTCTTTATTATTATTATTATTATTATTTTTTTTTTTTTTTTTTTTTTTTTTTTTTTTTTTTTTTGAGCCTAATTCGATCCTTATTATTATTTTTATTTGTTTATTTATTTACTTATTTTCTTTATTTTTTTTTTAGCCTAATTCGATCGTAAAATATTTAGCTTCGTTCAAGATATTGCCAAATATCTATTATTTCACAACGACCCCAGCTTATGAAGAAATTTACACTTTAGCTCACTCTACACACTTTTATATTCAGTTATGAGACTCGCCGTGAACTTTCCATAGGCAAACACTGCAACTCTCCCTTGCTCAAATTAAAAAGCTGAATTTGTGTGCCAGCAGCCTTCTGAATACATTAGCATAAATACACACATCCACACACATGCACACACACACACACACTCACTCATAGGCACACATGACCACAAATGTGTGAGAAATCAAGATCGCAGATTGGTGTTGGTTTTTAGGTTCCATGCCTTTGATCAGCTTTGGCGGCAAATGAAAAGAAAAACCGCATTGCCATTACATTTTGCGCGTTGACATTACGCACATTTGCCTGCGCTCTATCTGCCTGTGTGTGTGCCTATGTGTGTATACTTAGTATTTGAGTGTGGTTGCCCTAAGCCTTTGATTGATAGAAACCAGCTGAACAAACAGCCAAGCGTTGGCAAATTTCATTTTTTGTAGCTTCTTTAAACGTTGCGCTTTGAAGCTTCTGTGAACCATTTAAATATCAATGCTGCGGCCGGCTTTCCTCCATTTGGCTTCTAACAAAAAAGAAAAACAAAAGAAAACATAAAAACGCTAGGAAAAAATGTTGTGAAAATTGCAAAATACGAGGCACACAGTTAATAAAAGTTTATGCGTAGAATCAGCAATAAAGCTGCCCTCTCAACTTTAGATATAATTAAATTTCCCAACAATGTGCTGTTCCCCTCTGTCTCCTTTCTCCTCCCTCGCTGTCTCTCTCTGTACGTATACGTATATATTTATATATTCTCGCTGCTTTGCATAAAGCACAAAGCCAACAAGAGCGACTGTGAACAGGACTAATATCTTTTTAAATCATAACTTGCCTTCTATGCGGCGGCAAGAGGAACTGCAGAGCAGGTGCCCCCCGGGGCCAGAATCATCACAGCTGCCCCCATTCAGTATTTTCCCCTCTGCCAACTGCCGCTTTAAGCCAGCAGTCGCCCCACTTGCATTAAGCTGAGAGTTACAGTTCCGTTGGCGTTTGAATAATTGTTTGACATTTTGAATAATTTAATTCAGCGACTGTTTTTAAGTGTTGCTCGAGCGAAAATGAAATTGAAAACCAGATCTAACCTTGCCCTCGTCGACACCCCACAGCCTTTTGATCCCGAGCCAAGCGAAGCCAAGCCAAACCAAACCAAACCAAACACAGCGCAACTCTCAGCTGAAGTTCAAGATTATGGCTTGGGGAATTTGGTGACGCCACCGACGGGCCGCCACTCATTGTGCAACAAGCCGCCCCAAGGCGAAATATGGGGTCGCGTGGGCGTTGCTCGGCCAGACTGCCCAGCAAACTGTGCGCTAATCGAGCAATTAAACACGTCTCGCATTTGGACTAGCGACCAGGCAAACAGCCAAGCAACTAAACAGCTAAGCAACTGCCAACAAACACACTCACACAGACACAGACACACACACACTCACACAGAGCCTGTTGTGCCTGACAATTTACAGTTATGGCTAGACCACACACTCGCCTACAAACCGACCAAAGTTGACAAAGTCCACTGAATAATTGTCCATTTGTTGGCCACTACAGCAAATTGAAATCAATGTATAATGCATATTCAATTACGCATACTTAAACACATGCCAATAAAATGTCGCTCAGTTTTTAAAGCTGTCAAACTTGTACTCATTTAGATTAGATGCATATCTTTGGTCGTTCGATTTGGGGTCAAGTGTGGGGAATAGTGTGGAGCTACTGCTGCGGCTGGACGTGGCGTGCTTCCAATCGCACGTTGTTTGATACATAAACAATCACTGATTATTTATATATGTACTTATGTATGTATATGCATGTGTAAGCTGGTTAACTTTAATTAGCTTCATTGACTCAATTTTACATGGGGGGTATATAATAGATCTATTTAAGCTGATTTAACGACTGGAAGCCAAAACAATAGATGCTACATATTTTGTTCGTCTAAGTTCCCTACACCAAAAGAAATAAATAAATAAATAAAAAAAAAAAATAAATAAATAAAAAAAAAAAAATAATAATTAAAGAAAATAAAGAAAAATCATAATAATTATAATAAAAATAAAAATAATAATAATAATGATAATAATAATAATAATAATAACAATAATAATAATAATAATAATCATAATAATAATAATAAAAGCAATTCTACAATGTAAATATATGTATGTAAATGAACAGTTTTTTAAAATTTATTTTAAAGAAATTTGTAGTTTCTTTTTATTCATCTACTTAAGTATAAAATATTTATGCAAACTGTGAATCAGACTAATAAATTGATTAGTTGATTAACTTAATGATAAATAAATTTTTATTTTTAATTTATTTTATTTATTAATTTTTTTTTAAACCAATTCAATCCTAAAAAAAATTTGCTTCATTGAAAATATTGCCAAATATCTTTTATTTCACATCGACACATTTTGCCAAAAAAAAAAAATTGTTGCTCTCGAAACAGACAGTACACAGCATTGGTGGCCAAATTTTGTAGTCCAGTGTCATTGCTGTGGATGGATTAGTGGGCACTGCCACCTGCAACTTCAAAGGGACGCACAAAACAACAGCAACAGAAAAACTAAAACAGTTTAAGTGGCACTTTTATGGCATTACTGTGAGGCAGACGTTGTCGACGTCGACGCCTTCGCCCTGATAATTGCCCTACCGAGGGGAGGTTGGCAATGCGTTGGGAGGGAAAGGACATTTGCAGCGGCTTATGGAAGCATATTAATATAAACAAAGCTCCAGAGAGACTAAGACGCACAAAGCCATCGCAGGAGGCCAATTAAAGGCAGAACAGGAAATGGATAAAGTGCTTATTAATTCGTCGCTTTAATTTCTTCATTTGCTTACCTTGAATACGAAAAAACAAAAACAAAAAACACACTCACACAAAAACAAAAAGGGCTGCCAACAATATTTAGCTCGTTGGCAACGTTTTGCCCAGCGCCTGCCCCATTGGCCATGCAAAGCCAATTGTGTGACTAAATGTGCTCCATTTCCATGCCCATTTCCCACAGTGTACGCCCCTCCATCTGCTGCTGCTGCTGCTGCTGGTGGTGCTGCTGCTGGCGTCTCCTTTTTCCAACTGTCGCACATTTGACTAATGCACAACAAAAGTGGAGTGTTACAGGATATGCATAATACATCGGGTACACTTGTAAGTGAGACAATAATAGAAGAAGAAAAAGCGCTCCGGCGCACACAGACACAAGGACACTCAGACACTGGGACATTGGGACAGAGACAGAGCTAGGTACAGCAACAGTGAGAGAGCTACATGACAGGCTCAGGCTCCTGCTCCGGCTCCGGCTCTGGCTCTGGCTTCTGCTCCAGCAACAAAAAATGGCAAAGCAAAGCGCTAAGAGAAGACAAAAAGCGAACGGGCAAAAGGATGACAATACAAACTGGCGCCACTTGCCTCGCACGCAGTCGCTAGGCCAACATTTTAGTTTCTTTTTTGCGCCTTCTGCTCGGCTTTCTAGGATGAGTGCGGCTTGACGTCAACGGCGACGTCGACAATATGCCACACATATACCAGCAAAAGCAAAAGCAGCAGCAGCAAAAGTAACAAAGGCCGAAGCACATACACTCGTGCAGCAGCAGCTTTAAGACCTGACCTGGTCCCACTGCCACCTCTACTGGGCCGTTTAACTGCCGCACGCACACATCATTTTTTATCCAAGTACGCGACGCAAAGCAGAGAGCTAGCGCTGCTTGACCCATATACACAATATGCACACACACACACACACACACAGACACGTTGACCTTAGCTGCGGAGAGAGCCAGAGCGGTGCGAAGGTGTGTAAAGCTAATTAAAGTCGTCAACCATGGCGTATGCGCAATATATATTAATAATTGCAAAAAGTGCAACAACGTACAGAAGTTTTGCCACGCACAATGCGACACATCGGTATATATATGATGATGTTAAAAAAAATATAGTTGTTCCTAGGACATCTTAAAGATGTATAGATTATTATTAAGTCTCTCAGCTGAAAGCAAATAATAAACTAAATTCAAGATCTAAATTAAAATTAATTTTTAAGCTGATAAAATTATTCTGTATATATCAATATGTTATGCGCTGTGTTTTTACAAATATATATATAAGCGCATAAATTAATGTATATTAACACCGAGAGTTTACTGCTCTACTTGATGTTCTCGAAATTTGCATATATTCACAGTTTAATAAAAACGATTGTGAAAAAAAAAAAAAAAAATTAACTAAAATGAGCTGCCAATTGAAATAACATTTCATAATTTTCGATTACTTTTTACTCATTTAGGTCTGTGGACGCTGTAACGTGTAAATAAAATAATTTACTGATGCCATTTTAACCAATATTCGCAACAATAATAAAATCAAATAAATGACCTGGCAGTTTAAGCCATTCGAAGGAAATAAATTATGCATGCAAATTATTGTCAAAGTTGAAGGATGACCAACCGAGTTTCATTTGAGAACCCGCTTGTAGACTATGCAAATTCTCACAGCAGCAACTCAATTTGGCCAAAAAGGTTCAGCTGACAGCTGACAATCAGTGCGCTGATTGGGGATAACTTACAAAACTAACAGCTAATGCCAGAGCCGAAATGTCTTAGCATTAAGGTCTATTTGCCATCAGTCAGTCAAAGAAATTAGTTAAATACAAGCAAAACAAATTTCCTTAAATTTCTATATTTAGTTCTAATCTAAGCATAGGGTGGTACATGCACAATTTGTTACCAGTGTACTATTACCGCACTGTTGGGGAACATTTTCATTACATTTTTATTTAATTTATTATTTAATTTATAAATCATCAGGCTAACAGACATAAGTAGCAGACTGAAAAATGTTAGTTAACATAAGTTACTACTTTATTTGTAAGTATGCTACATATTTGCAACTGTTCCCAATCTATAAAAGGTCTTTAACTACTGCATACCCTTTGGCAGGTCTGAAAGCTTAATAATAAATATAACACACTGAAGAGTGTATTATATAGTAAAATAAACTATCAAGAAATTCAATTAGCGAAGAGTTTTCAAATTGAAAAGTTTAGTAATTTCATAAATAATATTGCCTCGGAAATGATTTTATTGGGCTTCTGAGGATTTATTATATTTTTTTTCGGGAATTGACGAATCTTTATATATATAAAAAAAAAAAAAAAACATATATATATATTTTTGTTTTAATCTAATCTTAGATACTAAATATATATATATATATATATATATATATATATATATATATATATATATATATATATATATATATATATATATATATATATATATATATATATATATATATATTTAGTATCTAAGATTAGATTAAAACAAAAATAGACATAGACTTTCAAATGTTTTTGTTATTATTAATTAATATTTATATAAAATATATATAAATTTTAATCAATAAATACAGGAATGCCTTTTAAGAATTATAATATAATATATTATAATTAATACAAAGCATTTTATTTCACCTGATAAGCAAAATTTCAAATTTGGGGATATTAAAAGATAAAGCGCTCTAAGGTTTGCCCATGTAACTAATATAAAGATAAAAATATATCACAGTTACGCTTAGTCGCTTCAGACAGTTTGAAGAGTAAAGAAGTCCCCTCAGCAACAATGGAATGCCGCTGGAATAGCATAGATAAAACGTGGAGTGGATCTCCCCGCAAACCAATTTACAAGTCTGATACATCTGCGGGTCGAATTATTTTCAATAACATGAAGAACTGGCCAAAGAACGTGTGCCAGGTAACATACAGAAGTCCTTTAATAAAACAGGATCATATTATAGATAAATCATTTCCCAGATATCAGATATTGATGGAGTGACTGTAACATTTGAACAGGCTCTCACGTGGGCCATTCGTATAGCTCAGTTCTTCAAGAAACGAGGATTCGACCACACGAGCGTTATTGGAATTGCAGCTGCAAATACCACATATCTCATGCCATTGGGCGTGGCATGTTTATTTAATGCCACACCATTCCACGCTATCAATCCGATATTGGACGAAGGTGAGTCTGCGAATGCTAATCCTAGATTTATAATCAATTATGTTCCTGAACAGATACTATCAAGTTCATGTTTGGTATAACCAAACCACAGTTAATATTCTGTGACAACCATAATTATAATAAAATTGTCGAGGCCACCAAGGATTGGGGTCCTGAGGTGTATACAATAAGCGAACCCTTGGAAGGTAAACCCAGCATACAGAGTCTGTTGGAACCGACGACAACGGAGATGTTCTACCGGTGATTATCAATCAAGAGTCAACAAAAGGGAATAGATTTTTTTTACTAAAATTATATTCACAGTCCGGAGCCCTTGAAATGTGGTGGCGATCAAACTGTCGTCATCCTCTGTTCATCCGGAACAACGGGAATGCCGAAAGCCGTGTGTATATCAAATAATGTGTTCATGCAGGATAACTTGTAAGTTAGCCATAAACCGAAATACATTATGAAAATGTTGAGGTTGGATAGTATATTTTGCACATACTGTAATATGTTGATATAGATAAAGATTCGAAAGTTCAATTTATTCCAAACATAATCGACATTAATTTATTTTACTAAATATTTTTCAGGCTTGTCAACAGTGAAACGATTTTCTTCATTCAGAGTGGTCTGGATTGGCTTACTGGACTGTGGGCTTTCATGTTTAGTGTGGTATACGGAAGCACTCGCATCATATCGAATAAGCCCTTTTCCCCTGAGAACATTGTGCAGTTGGTGCAGAAATACAAGATAACTTACATGACTCTTGCACCTGTTCAGTTGGCCGTCCTTGCCACTAGCCCCATTGCTAATCCCGATGCTCTGTCCTCAATACGTAATATGAACTACGGCGGGAGTATTGCTTCCGATGCGACTCTAAAGCGCATGAGGGAATTGTGCAAGAATGCGACGTTCAACTCAGCCTACGCGATGACCGAAGTGGGAGTGATAACCCTTAACCTAGGTGTGCAGAATGCATCAGCTGCTGGCAAGCCTATGCCTGGTATGAAAATACGGATCGTGGATGACGACGGAAAAAACCTGGCTCACAATGAGGTCGGCGAGATCCTTGTGCACACAGGCATGCACTGGAATGGCTACTATGACAATCCCGAGGCCACAAGCCAAATTCTGGACAGTGATGGCTGGATCCATAGCGGGGATATAGGCTACTTCAGTGACGAGAACTTGCTGTATATAGTTGACCGTAAGAAAGAAGTTCTCAAGTATAAGGGCATTCACTACTGGCCTACTGAAATCGAGAATGTGATCAAGGAGCTCCCGCAGGTGCGTGACGTCTGTGTTGTGGGTATCCCTGATGAATTGCTTGGTGATGCAGCGGCTGCATTGGTGATGAAGGTACCAGGCTGCAACATCGCTGAACAAGAAATCGTGGATCATGTGGCCAAGCGTCTACCGACCATAAATAAGCAGCTGCATGGAGGCGTTCGATTCACTGATAGGCTGCCCTTCAATAACAATGGCAAGGTCATGCGAAAGGTGGTCCGCGAGCTCTTTGCTTCCATTGGTGAGAATCCATCCAAAACGAACTAAAGAAGCAAGGCGCGGTTATGTTTCAAATAATTATATGAAATCCAATACAATACCTTAAAAAATAAATAAAATAAAAAATTAATATTTGGCCGATTTTAATATACAGATTTTAATATATATATATATGTATATATATAGATTCTCCAAAGAAAACATAAATTGTTGCATGACATCAAGCGTACAATCTGGGTCTATCTAGTACTATTTTTGTCCATCTCTCTGAACATATACATAGGTAGTAACAGTCTCGAAAACTTAAACTGCCAGAACTTCAGTACAACACCTAACGTACTCATAACCACAATGTACATGTGCAAACTTTAAGATTAAAGAAAGATTCTGATTATAAAAATTATAATCAGAATCTATCAGCAGATACTAGAGATAACAAAAATTTAAAAAGTAAATAAATAAACAATGAACAATGCAAAACGATGTATATATATATATATATATATATAGCATTATAGCTAATCAGAAAAAAAGAGCACTCACCTCTGATGGTTTGGAATAGTATACTACAATTTCTTGCTGATAAGTTAACCTGAAAAATAAGTGGGTAGTAAATAAAAAAGCTCTTACCTTAAAACTGGTATAAAGAAAGGTATTGAATGAAAATTTTCTATAGTCGGTTGCGAGACTTTGAAGCGATTAAAAATCTTAGTTACTGGTTAACTCAACAAAAATGCAAAGCAATTGGAATAGCGTAGATAAAACGTGGAGTGGATCTCCTCGGAGCTCCATATACGACTATAATACTTCTGCGGGTCGCATCATTTTCAATACCATGATGAATTGGCCGAAGAAAGTGTTGCAAGTGCGTTGGAATTAACTTTTCCTAAAAGACGATCGTATTAAATAAGAAACGTATTTAAAAAAAAACTATTTCACAGATATCAGATAGTGATGGAGTGATCGTGACATGTGAACAGGCCCTCACGTGGGCCATTCGCATAGCTCAGTTCTTCAAGAAACGAGGACTAGACCACACGAGCGTCATTGGTATTGCAGCTGCAAATACTACATATGTCATGCCGTTGGCTGTGGCATGTTTATTTAATGCCACACCGTTTCACGCCATAAGTCCTCTTTTTGAAGAAGGTGCGTCTATTCCATGAACGTTCATCCCTGACTGCTAGTCAAACTTTCTTTCTATATAGAGACTATAAAGTTCATGTTCGAGATAACCAAGCCGAAGCTGATATTCTGCGACAAAGAACAATATAATAAAATTGTCGAGGCCACCAAGGGTTGGAGTCCCGAGGTATACACAGTAAGCGAACCCTTGGAAGGTAAGCCCAGCATACAGAGTCTGTTGGAGCCCACGACTACAGAAAAGTTCTACCGGTAAGTGTAAGTCAAGAGTCAACAATAGTGCTTACAAAAGTTATATTCGCAGTCCGGAACCCCTGAAAACTGGCGGAGATCAAACCGTGGTCATCCTCTGTTCATCCGGAACAACGGGAATGCCGAAAGCCGTGTGCATATCTAACTGTGTGTTTATGCAGGATAATTTGTAAGTAGAAAAGAAGTTTTCACAGGATGTTTTTACAATTAATTGAAGTCTAATTTAAGACTATGAAGATGGGAAAGCCTGTCTTCCGATACCGACTAATTTCTACGGGAGTTTTTCGGAATAAATGTATATATAACCGGACTTGACTGCTATAATTTGTAGCCCAAAAACATTTATTCTAATATTTTATTTCGCAGGCTTGTCAACAGTGAAACGATTTACTTTCTACAGAGTGGACTAGACTGGATATCTGGACTATGGGCTTTCATGTTCTGTGTGGTATTCGGAAGCACTCGCATCATATCGAATAAGCCCTTTTCCCCTGAGAACATTGTGAATTTGGTGCAGAAATATAAGATCAATTATATAACCTTGGCTCCTGTTCAATTGGCCGTCCTTGCCACTAGCCCTGCAGCCAAGCCCTACGCCCTGTCTTCATTGCGTAATGTGAACTACGGTGGTAGTATTCTTTCCGACGCAACGTTAAAACGCATAAAGGAATTGTGCAAGAATGCGATAATTACCTCGGCATACGCGATGACCGAAGTTGGAGTGATTACGCTAAATGTGGGTGTGCAGAATGCATCAGCCACTGGCAAGCCGATGGCCGGTATGACCATACGGATCGTGGATGAGGATGGGAGAAACCTAGCTCACAATGAGGTCGGAGAGATCCTTGTGCACACAGGCATGCACTGGAACGGCTACTATGGCAATCCCGTTGCCACAAGCCATATACTGGATTTTAAAGGCTGGATCCATACCGGAGACTTGGGCTACTTCAATGACGACAATTTATTAAATGTTATTGACCGCAAAAAGGCAATGCTTAAATTCCAAGGAATTCACTACTGGCCCACTGAAATCGAGAATGTGATCCGAGAGTTGCCCCAAGTGCGTGATGTCTGTGTTGTGGGCATACCTGATGATGTGCTTGGCGATGTGGCCGCCGCATTGGTAATGAAGGTACCGGGATCCAACCTTTCGGAACAGGATATTTCGAATCATGTGGCCAAACGGTTTGTCCCCACACATAAACATCTACATGCCGGTGTTCGATTCGTTGATAAGCTGCCCGTCAACAACAATGGAAAGATAATTCGAATTGCAGCCCGAGACCTATATAAATCTCTAAGTGGCACAGAAACTAAAGGAAACTAAACATAAATAAAAAATAATCAGTTTTAATTCGATTGCAAAAATCTTTTATTGAGATAAGGAATGAATAATCTAAATTTAAGTTGTATTTCACATTTGGCGAATACTTTAAAAATGCATCGTATCGAATAAAGCGAAAGCATTATATGAAAATAATTGACCAAAATCGAATATATTCTTTTAGACTAGATAGATCTACTGGTCTAATGGCTTATCTGAAATGGTGACTTAACCCAAAACTCCCCACTCAACTTTGAGAACTCGAACAGTGCGAATGTGGAATATTTACGCATCTGAATAATGGAATTTCGTCTTTAATAAATATCTAAAATTTTACGTATATAGCGTCCAATGTCTCTTTTTAATAATTTTTAAGAATTGCATGCCTGCAAAAAAAAAAAAAAAAAAACAAGTAAGAAGGCTCCAGTCGAGACTGTTCGACTAGGAGATACCCTGAACCCTCTAAGCTGATATTCTAATCATTCTGGACTTCTTTTATGAACACATACATACACATGAAATTATAAGCACGCGCTCTGCTAACTGCGCAGTAAGCAGCGGCTGCGCTTGGGCTGCGCTGCAATGTGGGCAATATTATGAGAATTTATTTGTTGAATAATTTCTTTTGTAGACATACGATCATATGGTGAATATGTGTGTACATTCAAAAGCACAAGTCTCTAGTACTTGAAATTTTTCTTTTAAATTTTAAATCTGTAAATTACAAAATCTTTGTACCGAATATCTTTATATACAACGAAAATTTTTTGTCTCCAGGTCTAAAAGTGTTCAAATTAGGCTGAAAAAACAATGTGGATTTTTCGATTATTCTCGATCAAAAAAGTTATCGGATAAGTTTTTGAAAAAATATGATAAACTTGTATACCCGATAGTATGCATGCCATATTTCAGCTCTCTAGCTCTTATATCTTCTGAGATCCTTTTGCTCATACGGACGGACAGACGGACAGGCCTATATCGACTCAGCTCGTCGTCCTGATCAATAATATATATACTTTATGGGATCAGCGATGATTCCTTCTGCCTGTTACATACTTTTCACAAAACCATTATACCCTGATTTCCCTTTTTCAATGGGTTCAGGGTATAAAATTCGTACCGCTTTTGTAGATAAGGGGAAGCACAAGCAGGTGTCTTAATTCAGTAGCTATAAAAAATGAGCAATGGGACTTATCACTTATACAATTTATTGACTCCTGAATAATTATATATCAGTCATACGATTAAGAAAATACGTAAAGAGAGTATACGACTTATTCCAAATTGTGGCATGGTATTTTGACTTAATTGGTGAATATTTGTTCAAGATGGAATCTTTAATTTTCAAAGCTTATATACATTTTTTTAGAATTTCATTTTTCTCCATATGCCCTAAAGAAATCTGAAGAAGTCGACCCCATAATATATATATGCTCTATCGATCGGGACGACGAACTGAACTAATGCAGCCTTGTTCATCTGTCCAACTGTCCGTCTTATTATCCATCTGGATATCCATCTACCCGTTCTTCCATCCACGTAAAAATAATTCCATTGACAATGCCGTGTCTTATATAGTATATAGTCTAATTGATAATTAAAATAATAGATAACACTTTTCACCTCTTTCTCCAGTCAATTTGCAATATAAAAAGAGGTAATAATCGTTAGTTTTGCATAGTCGCCTACGAAGCTTTGCAGTGACCAGGAATACTATTTAATAATCAACTCAACAGCAATGGAAAGCAATTGGAATAGCGTAGACAAAACGTGGAGTGGATCTCCTCGGAGCTCCATGTATGACTATGATACATCTGCAGGCCGTATCATTTTCAATACCATGAAGAACTGGCCAAAGAATGTTATACAAGTGGGCATAAAATGGACTTCATTAAAGCAGAATCAAATTCTTAATACCAGCTCCTTCGCAGATATCAGATAGTGATGGAGTGACCGTGACTTGTGAACAGGCTCTCACGTGGGCCATTCGCATAGCACAGTTCTTCAAGAAACGAGGACTAGACCACATGAGCGTCATTGGTATTGCAGCTGCAAATACCACTTATGTCATGCCATTGGGCGTGGCATGTTTATTAAATGCCACACCGTTTCACGCTATAAGTCCTCTTTTTGAAGAAGGTTGGTCTACTCTGCGTATTTTAATGCCTGGTTTACAATCAATATCTTTCTTTAATAGAAACTATCAAGTTCATGTTCGCGATATCCAAGCCGAAGTTGATATTCTGTGACAAAGAACAATATAATAAAATTGTCGAGGCCACCAAGGATTGGGGTCCTGAGGTATATACAATAAGCGAACCCTTGGAAGGTAAACCCAGCATACAGAGTCTGTTGGAACCGACGACAACGGAGATGTTCTACCGGTGATTATCAATCAAGAGTCAACAACAGTGAATAGATTTGTTTACTAAAATTATATTCACAGTCCGGAGCCCTTGAAATGTGGTGGCGATCAAACTGTCGTCATCCTCTGTTCATCCGGAACAACGGGAATGCCGAAAGCCGTGTGTATATCAAATAATGTGTTCATGCAGGATAACTTGTAAGTTAACCATAAACCGAAATACATTATGAAAATGTTGGGGTTGGATAGTATATTTTGCACATACTGTAATATGTTGATATAGATAAAGATTCGAAAGTTCAATTTATTCCAAACTAATCGACATTAATTTATTTTACTAAATATTTTTCAGGCTTGTCAACAGTGAAACGATTTTCTTCATTCAGAGTGGTCTGGATTGGCTTACTGGACTGTGGGCTTTCATGTTTAGTGTGGTATACGGAAGCACTCGCATCATATCGAATAAGCCCTTTTCCCCTGAGAACATTGTGCAGTTGTTGCAGAAATACAAGATAACTTACATGACTCTTGCACCTGTTCAATTGGCCGTCCTTGCCACTAGCCCCATTGCTAATCCCGATGCTCTGTCCTCAATACGTAATATGAACTACGGCGGGAGTATTGCTTCCGATGCGACTCTGAAGCGCATGAGGGAATTGTGCAAGAATGCGACGTTCAACTCAGCCTACGCGATGACCGAAGTGGGAGTGATAACCCTTAACCTAGGTGTGCAGAATGCATCAGCTGCTGGCAAGCCTATGCCTGGTATGAAAATACGGATCGTGGATGACGACGGAAAAAACCTGGCTCACAATGAGGTCGGCGAGATCCTTGTGCACACAGGCATGCACTGGAATGGCTACTATGACAATCCCGAGGCCACAAGCCAAATTCTGGACAGTGATGGCTGGGTCCATACCGGGGACTTGGGCTACTTCAATGATGACAACTTACTACATGTAATTGACCGCAAGAAGGCAATGCTTAAATTCCAAGGAATTCACTACTGGCCCACTGAAATCGAGAATGTGATCAAGGAGCTGCCGCAGGTGCGCGATGCCTGCGTTGTGGGCATACCTGATGATGTGCTTGGCGATGTGGCCGCCGCATTGGTGGTTAAAAGTCCAAGCGGCAATATCACCCAAGAAGAAATTATGAATCACGTAGCGAAACGGTTTGTCGCCACACATAAACATCTACATGCCGGTGTTCGATTCATTGATAAGCTGCCCGTCAACAACAATGGGAAGACTATGCGTATTGCGGCACGTGAGCTATATAAGTCGCTGGGTGGGACAACAACCAAAGGAAACTAAACATAAATAAAAAATAATCAGTTTTAATTCAATTTCAAAATTCTTTTATTGAGATAAGGTATATATGCAATATGCGAATGGCTTACCTACACTTCAGTTTCTCACATTTCAATTAGATTAAACTTTCATTAGGCGTATTTCAATTAATGGACTTGAGAAATGTTTTGTATATTCAATAAAATTGAAGTATTCAGTCATAAGAACTTAAACGAAATCGTATTAATTGTATGGTGTGTAAAGCTATAGTAGTGTCAATCTACTTATTTGGAATTCCTTTATGGACCTCTGCGGCAAAGACAGAAATAACAAGTAAGAAGGCAGGAGATACCCTGAACCTTCCAAGCTGATATTCTACTCATTCAGCGCTTCTTTTATGCACACATGCCTACACACGCATCCACACGCACGTATATCACGCGGTCTGCTGACTGCGCAGTTAGCAGCGACAGCGCTTGGGCTGCGCTACAGTGTGGGCAATATTATGAAAATTTATCTGTTGAATAATTTCTCTTGTAGTAGAATTGTACATGTGTGTACATTCCAAAGCACAAGTCTCTAGTTTTTTACGAATTGGTGGTGAAGGGGGCGTGGTATCCCAAATCTGTAAATAACAAAATCTATGTATCAATTAACTTTATACACAACGCAAATTTTGAGTCTCCAGGTCTAAACGTGTTCAAATTAGGCTGAAAAACAAAGTCGATTTTTCGATTATTCTCGATAAAAAGTTATGACAAATTTTAGCTCTCTAGCTTTTATGTCTTCTGAGATCGATGCACTCTTATGGACGGACGGACGGACAGACGGACGGACAGGGCTATATCGACTCAGCTCGTCGTGCTGATCAAGAATATATATACTTTGTGGGGTCTGCCACGCCTCCTTCTGCCCGTTACATACTTTTTCACAAATCCATTATACCCTGATTTCCCATTTTCAATGGGTTCAGGGTATAACAAAAAATGAGCGAACGTTGCTGAAAACATACTTTAATTTATAGACTTCTTGATTGATTAGTAATCGTAAGACTATTCGTAAAACGCATAATTATCCAGAAATTTATGACTACACATATCAATTAAAGGTATTGTGGTGGATCAAGATCGAGTCTTGGAGTATGAATATTTCTCAAAAATTATTCTATATAATTTTATCTGTTATATATCGGGGTATATGCGTTTCTGGTTATGGATCTCGGGCATGCTGCTCTGAGTATCAATAGTAGAGTATCAAAAGTGCTTACTACTTTTGGTATCGCAATTATATACATTTATACTTATGCACTCAGTTGTATACTAACTCCTCAGGAGTTGAAATCGCCATATGTGCAGTAGACCGTCATTAAGTAACTGATGATAAAATTTGGTTTTTACAGTATATCATCTAATTGATAATTATAATAGACAAGAGATAGTTACTAATTATACGAGATAGCGCTTTCATGGGGGTTCTGTGACTAATTATACGAGATAGCGCTTTCTTGGGGGTTCTGTCACCAATCAGTTATATATATAAATAAAGCTTCTGAATAAAAACTTTGCATAGTCGCGAAAGAAAGCTTAGAGCGAACAACTCAACAGCAATGGAATCCAAATGGAATAGCATAGATAAAACATGGAGTGCCCCAACTCGCAGTTCCATGTATAGCTCTGATACATCTGCGGGTCGTATCATCTTCAATACCATGAAGAACTGGCCAAAGAACGTGTGCCAGGTGGGAATCAGATGGCGTTATCCTCCAGCAGGATCATATTCTTATGAACAACTACTTCACAGATATCGGATACTGATGGAGTGACTGTAACATTTGAACAGGCTCTGACGTGGGCCATTCGCATAGCTCAGTTCTTCAAGAAACGAGGATTCGACCACACGAGCGTCATTGGAATTGCAGCTGCAAATACTACATATGTCATGCCGTTGGCTGTGGCATGTCTTTTTAATGGCACTCCGTTTCACGCCATCAATCCCGTATTGGACGAAAGTGAGTGTATTCTGTGTACGTAAGTCCTATATAATTAAAAACACTTGCTGTTCAGGTACTATGAAGTACATGTACGAGATAACCAAGCCAAAGCTAATATTTTGTGACAAAGAACAATATAATAAAATTGTTGGGGCCACTAAGGGTTGGAGTCCTGAGGTATACACGATCAGCGAACCCCTGAAAGGTAAGCCCAGCATACAGAGTCTGTTGGAGCCAACGACAACGGAAAAGTTCTACCAGTGAGTGTCAATCAAGAGTCATCGATAGCGAATAGATTCACAGAGCTGAGATTATCGTATTCACAGTCCTGAGCCCCTGAAAGCTGGCAGCGATCAAACTGTGGCCATTCTGTGCTCATCCGGTACTACGGGAATGCCAAAGGCCGTGTGCATATCAAACAGTGTGCTCATGCAGGATAATTTGTAAGTTAATCTCAAATATAATTTGAAATTTAAGTGCGCTGTACAATCTCATCACATCATCGAAAATTTTGCGAATTTCAGGTTTGTCAACAGCGAAACGATTTTTTTCATTCAGAGTGGTCTGGATTGGCTTACTGGACTGTGGGCTTTCATGTTCAGTGTGGTATATGGAAGCACTCGCATCTTATCGAATAAGCCCTTTTCGCCGGAAAACATTGTCCAGTTGATACAGAAATACAAAATAAATTATATAACCATGGCACCATCCCAGATGGCAGCTCTAGCCAGTTGTCCAAAGGTCACGCAGAGCGCATTATCCTCGTTGCGTAACTTAAACTATGGCGGTAGCATTGCTTCGGATGCGACTCTAAAACGTTTGCGGGAGCTCTGCCCGAATGCAACGTTTAACTCAGCCTACGCGATGACAGAGCTGGGATTGATTACACTTAATGCCGGTGTCCAGAAAGCGTCAGCTGCAGGCAAGCCGATGCCCGGCATGACCATACGCATCGTGGATGAGAATGAAAATAGCCTGGGTCACAATGAGATCGGTGAGATCTATGTGAATTCCGCCATCAAATGGAATGGCTACTACGGCAATCCCACTGCCACGATGGAAATTTTGGACCCAGAGGGTTGGATCCATACAGGAGACTTGGGCTACTTCAGTGACGACAATCTGCTGCATGTCGTAGATCGCAAGAAGGAGGTTCTCAAATACAAAGGCATTCACTTCTGGCCCACCGAAATCGAGAATGTGATCCGAGAGCTGCCGCAGGTGCGCGATGTCTGCGTTGTGGGCGTGCCCGTTGAGGTAATTATGGATGCAGCCGCTGCCTTGGTGGTCAAGGTACCAGGCCGCGACATTAGTCACGACGATATTGTGAATCATGTGGCCAAGCGTCTGCCCACCATTAATAAGCAGCTGCATGGAGGAGTTCGATTCACTGAAAGGCTGCCCTTCAATAACAATGGCAAGGTCATGCGAAAGGCGGCCCTCGAACTCTTCATGTCGCTTGGAGGACTTACGACTAATCCCGAGTAACAATGATATGATATACTTCGTTTATTTTTATTAACTAACAAATTTATAAATTCTATGACTTTTATTCATTTTTTCAATACATTTGAGTATTAAATAAGCTCAATATTTAGCCTGAACCAATAAAATAACTACTATATAAATCTATTTAAAATACTTTTTTTCTAAAATTTTCCTTTTCTTTTGGTATGCACTCACACATCAATGCTTTGTCATAAATTGCATATAACTTGTATATAGTTTGGTGTTCATAAAAAGTCATAATCTGATTTCTGTGATCGTATTGAGTGGCGTATAAGGAGCGTTTAATGCGATCGTAGCGCGCACTTGGCGAAATTGTGAATGTGTTACAAAGCACAGTCTTTAGCAGAGGACATACTAAATCCCTTGCTCGCACACGCACACACACACACACGCTGAGGCACACACACACGTACTCAATCCCTTTATGTGCAGTTGAGACTTTTCAGGCCTAAAACCCGAGCGGCAACAAAAAGTACGACGCAAATGTGTCTTGAAAAGAAGCAATGCAAAAGGTACGCCAAAGTTATGTGCTCCATAGCCGAGGCAAGCTCGCCCCTTTTGGTATCCTGGCCATGTCCTGTTGGCTCAGTTGACAGGCAGCCAGGCAGCCAGGCAAAAATGCAAATATTTGTAAAATATATGCGTGTAAAAATTGTTGTGCTCCATTATCCTTTTAACTGGATATGGCGAACACATGCGGGCCCTGAGCCAAGGCAAATACCAGGAGCCATCAGCTAAGCAGCCAGATAACAGCGGTAGCACCAGAAGCAGCGGCAGCAGAAGCGGCAGCAAGAGTAGCATCGACAGCAGGAGCAGCAGCGGTGGCAAGACGTCGACCAAGCCAAGTTGAAGGGTTTTTGCTCTCAGCCATGTCGATGCGTGCGATTTGCTTACAGAAGCCAGGACAACAACGGGACAGGTGGCCCGTCTATCTAAGTAAGTGGGTTGTCAAAGCAAACAGTAACAGCAACAGCAACAGCAACAGCACCAACAACAACAACAGCAAATAATAATAAAGTAAGAAAAGGCAGCCAAGTGCCGCGTAACGAGGCAGCAAAGCGTCACAGGCCGCAACATGACACTTTAAACGTTTTACTGTCCTCGTGTATAGGACCCAGTATCGTACAAGGGTGCCACTGATTGCCGATATATACACACTCACACACACGCACACATACAGTCATATGCTCTGGTTGTACTAAATTACTCACGCACTCGTAATCAATTGAAGTTATTGCATAATTTCGACATTGATAGAGTACGAAAGTCATTTCGATTTGATTTAATACACACGCACAAGCACACACACACACACACACGCACACACATACACAATATATATATACAGCTGCATTGCACTATGGGGAAAAATCCAAATTATCGGGTATTAATTAATAACTTGAAAACTAAGCCAGATTTTTTGATCCGGTTTTTGTATTATTAATATGTATACCATCAGAAATATATTTTAGAAAAATGGGCGTGTCACCGCCCACCCAAAAAAAATTATTTAAAATTTTGTATTAAAAAATTTATTTTTTTTAAAGAATTTTGCTTGTTTATACTTTAAAATAATAATTTTAATTGAAAACAGTCGAACTTTCATAAAATCGATATTAGTTTTCTTCAGTTTCGAGTTCCAGATCAGCCAGAAATATTTATCCGCTGAAAAAATTAGGGTTCTTCAACTGATTTAATTGTGCCTTCAACTTTACATAATACAAGACGTACAACTTCATTAGACAGCGACCTTTATGCTTTGAAACTCGTTTCTAAAGATTTGCTGAAGAAATAATCTGATCAGATGTATCCATTGCTCTATCAACCATCAGCGAAATTATGGATTCTGCTATCCTTCTATGCGTGATGAAATTAGTCTGATTTATAGACCTGGTTGTGCAAATTAAAAGCTGCCTTGCCAAAAATGCCTACAGGATGAACAGTATTTTCCATAATTTGCCTCAAATGAACAATTATTTTATAAACATTTGCTGTCATAGGCAGTCATTCATAGTTCTCAGCTAGTTTTTGTTCCTGCTGCATTTCTTTCATTTGGCATTTATATTTTGGCAAAAAAGCGGCTTTTGCTTTTTTAATATCATTAATAAGTTGAATCAATATTAGTCTTTTTTAGTTTCGCCTTAAAAAAAAATCTAAATTACTATTTCTTGGTTATAGTTGCCTTTTTCATTGAGCCAAATATCACACAGGTCAGCTCATAGTCACCTGCTAAAAATTGATTTGTGCCGGTTGTGCGCAAAAGTGCACATTGAGACAAAGGCACTAAGATCCCAATTGATTACTCTATAACATGCAATTGGAATTATACTTATGCGCCCTTGTGGCTGTTTTATATGTCTTTGCAAAGTTTAATTTTATTTACAAGAAATGAAATTTGACAACATTTGCTATTTATACAATAAATGAATAAAATAAGTTCAAACATCAATTGGTTTTTAAGCCAACGCATAGTAGAAGCCCTAAAAATTCATATCCTTTTTAAATTTCTCAAAAATAATGTCTGGTCATTGAATAACGATGATTTGAAAATCGGCTACCACAAATTGTAAGCTGAAGGCAAATGCTTTTCGAAGATAACAGCTGACTTTAACAGCTGTTAGGCTTAACAGTGGACTGTTATTCAATATTTTGAGTACAGTACCTTAAAGTTTGGAGTTTTATTAAGATGTTAACATAAAAAAATTATAAATTTTCATACTTCGCAAAAATGACTAAATACCCGAAAAACGGCAAAATTCCCCATAGTGCATTGGCACATAGATAGAGAAAGACAGTTATACGCCTCGTCGCATAATGTGTCACATTTCATTTGTTACGCTCTGCTGGCTGCGCAGTCATCACTGGCAGAGACGGCGACAGCGACGGCGACTGTGCATATGAATGCTGCAGCATATCTATTGAGCCCTCGACATCAATTCTATGGCAGTGTCTCTTTCGTTTACAGTAAATGCACGTGGTACACGCACACACACACATATATATATACGACTATGATATAGCATATAGCATCATATATGGTCTATGCTTACAGCCGCTTCTATAGCTGTTTGCTTGTATGTTTGTAGGTTTATAGGTTTGTCCTCTGTCTGTCTCTCTGTCAGTCTAACTGTCTGTCCGCTCGTCTGACAGTAGTCAATCAGATGCCCCGATTGCCAGTCGTCATCATACTCGACATAGACATCGCGAAATGATTTATGAGATGCTGTTTGCTTTTGTTGTTGTGGATGTTCCTGTGTTGTGCATTTTGCCGCTTGCCATTTGCCATTTGCCATTTGCCATGTGGCCCCGGGCTGTCGCTTAAAGAAATTGAACTGTCAAAACGCCCTTAGCCAGCAATCGTTTAACTCTTAAATTCTATTCACTTGATCCATCTGAGATCAGCAAAAAATCAACTCAATTGTTCAAATCGCAATAGCTAAGACAAAAGGAAATCTTAACGTTATTGGAGTTAACAGTTTAAAGCAACTTCCTGGTCGGAGTTGAGGGCGTTTTCACCGAAAATTTCACCAGAACAATATATCCAAAATATTTGTATATTTTTGTTGTGTTCCGTTTTCTCAGGAAGAAGTGGAACAGGTATTCCAGTTGTTTGGCTGCCTAAAGCCCCCCCTCGTCACCTTTCAGGCTCATTTAAAGCTGAGCTAGCTTAATCGGATTTGCGGCACATCCTGAGGAGCTGTATCAATGCTGCACTGTAATTGCTGCCACGTACAGACCTGTATATTGACCCCAGGAAAAGTATATAGTTCCTCACAGTAGCGAGAGCTCGTATGAGAGTAAAAACAGGAGCACGAGGGGGCTGGAGCAGGGGCGGGAGTTGTTGAGCACGTGCAGTCGGCATATTAGCCATTCATTGAGCGCGTTTATAGCGCGCTTTTGTAAGAGTTCCCCACAAGTACACACACACACACACACACATACACACAATTACATACACCCACGAACATGGGCTAAAAACACACACTCACACATATGCGCACAGAGACGAAACCTTTGCATTCAAAGCAAAAGGTCCTTTGGCGGATTTACTGATTGATGGCTATTAATTTATTTGTTGAGTGGTCCACAGGCGATGCGTCGTCGTCGTCGTCGTCGTCATCGTCCTCATCGTCTCTCCAGCCCACGGAGCACTGAAGTTTCATGCGCTGCTCCACCTCGCCCCTGAATCTGGCAACGGCGAACAGATTCACAAAATAGTCGAATTAATAAAGATTTAGACATTGTTCGCGCCATTCATTGTTGTGAGCCTGGAAGCCGAGAGACCAACAGCCCAACAACCCAACAGCCCAACAGCTTGACTGGCTCTGACTGCCTGCCAGTCGCTCTGCCGAGAAGCCATAATGTGCTTCCTTGCCGCCAAGCCATTGAAATCGATTACAAAGAACACACAGAGCAGACAAATTCATTGAGGGGGCACGAGTCCTTATACACTCTTAGCGTCTTATACAGACTCTATTGCATTGATGTGCGCACTAATCAATAAGGCGAGGCGCAGCAGCCTGTACATGTACAGTACTCGCTCGTTATATCCCATTCTCTGATAACAGTTGCCATAAAAGTCAAGAAATACATAGCACAAGCGATTATGTTATTTTATTATTATTTATAGGCAAATCAGAAACTAGCATACATTAATATTCACATTACTAAAGCTTCACGTTATACTGGCAATGCAAGTGCTTAAGTACTTCACTAAAAGTATTTAATGAAAATTTTAGATTTAACGCAACTTCTTGATTGCTTTTAAACACAGATTTTTCACAGCTTTATAAATACTGATTTTTAGCAGCAAAAATGAGAACTGATAAAATTTTGTGCTTCCACCAAATCCTTGAACTAGTTTAGAGCTGCGCCCCCTTCCGGTTCTGAGAGCTGCTCACTAATTACTCTTTGGCATGTTACTTATGGCATTAAAATCTGTAGCTGTCGATGGCTACACGCAATTAAAGGTGTGCCAAGCAGAGCCACAATTTTAAAGCCAGCAGTTATTAAATAAAAATGAAAACGAAAACGAAATTGGCATTTTCCAATGGCTTTTCCATTTTTTTTATTTTTTATTTTTTTTTTTTTATTATTATTATTATTTTTTTTTTTTTTTTTTTTTGTTGATCTGCTCACATGAGAAATTAAAAAATACGGCCATAAATATTTGAATTGATTAAAGTAATCAATTTAATAGGGGCGTTAGAAAAAAAGATGGAAACAACAGCAACAACAAAAATATGAGCAACACCCACTACAGCGACTGTCAGCAGTCAGCAAAATCATCGTGACTTATATTTAGGCGTGTTTCTCGGTATGTATGTATGTTGTGTGTGTGTGTTTCTGTGTGTATTTATATGTCTATCTGTGTGGCCATAGATAATCAAATTTGGCACTAATTCACAGCAGACACGCGAAGCATAAATAAACTTGCTATAGTCTTTCACTCTTTTTTTTTTCTCGCTGTCGATATTTTGAAAACGAGTTTGCAACCACAGCGTGCAAACTAAATAAAAATTCTTTATGAATGCACATAAACAACAGCAAGCCAAAGTTTCTATATACTCTACAAAATATAGTATATAGAAGCCAATGATCGATATTATTTATAGATTATACATAACATAAAGCCAATATGCTCAAGAGCGTAAACTGAGTATTATAATAGATATGTCCTTCGAATATTTTCTATGCTCGATGTCTTTAGCTAGAATCTACGCTCATATATGTTGCCTACAATTTTCATATTTTTCTAAGATCCATAATAATCGATTCTATTACAAGATTCCAAAATAGAAATGCAAAATCGAATACGTTTTAAAAAACAAATACAAAACTATTAAATTGAACAAGGAAGTGTTATTTGGCCCTCAAATTGTACGTTGAATCTACGTTGAATATATCCAATTCACTAAACAATCATTATCTATCGATTTAGCCTTGAAATAGTCCAATAATTCCCCAATATATAATTTTTATTCGTTATTAGATAATCTAGTTGGCTATTTATAAACCTTCGCAGTTGGTCGGCTTTTGCGCACCTCGTGCAAGACCAATTACTAATGAATATATTCTTATCAAATTATGCTACTCTAATTGAGTGACGATAAGAAAGCTGTTGATGAATGGCATGAGGCGGTGCGCGAGAGTGACGCAGTTGCCGTTATCAATTCATATATACGCTTATCATAATCTGAGCTGTCAATGGGCATAGGGAATTATAGAATGAAATACATCGAAGTGCCACTTAGGCTGATAATAACAAGAAATAAAAACTAGAGGGGATTAAAAACTGCTTGACGTTGAAATCTATCTGTGCGAGGGGCCTTAATCCAGCGAGGATTTATCGAGGCCATCTGATTCCAAAGTCCATATTAGATTATATAGACTTCGCTGCATACCCTCACCAATCATCCAGCGAAATGGCAAGCCCACGACGACAGCGACGACGTCGATGATAACGACGACAGCTGCAATTCGGGCAGCCCTCAGCTGGCCGTGGCTCAACCTCAAAAAAACAAATCGAAAATGGTGAAAAATACTGAACCCAAAAAAATTCACGAAAACAAAAGCGAAGAAGCAGAGACAGCACAGCAAAAAAAAAAAAAAAAGGAAAATTGAAAAAAGAGTGTAGTAATAATATATACATGTAGTATGTTCGTATATTGGAAAATGGTGTTCGTTTTTTGGTGGCATGTCTGAGGCTATGGCTCATTTAAAACGTGCACACACATTTGCATGCTAGAACTGGCTCACATGGCGTATGAGTAACATACTCCAAATGCCGCTTACAACATGAAAAACAACAAAACGCAAACTGCAGAATTATGCGCAAAATCCAAAAGCATAACAATAATTTGCTGCAAGCGAAACGACATGCATATATATATGCATGTATGTATGCAGCAGTAACTGCAATAGGTAAAGGGTGTGGGTGTGGCTTGTGGGCGAACTGGGCGGTCGGGACGTGTGTCTCCACGTTGTCGCCTTGCCGCCTCAGTTGTCCGCCTGTCAGTTTTGTTTATTGACTTTGGCAAATTGTTGGCAGCACAGGTAATAACATCAATGCAGTTGCCATTTTTTGCGCCCTCTGCCACATCGTCCCCACCGCCCCCGCCCCAGCACAGCACTCGGATATAGTTCTCGATATGGGAATTTTTGCTTGTTTTTTTCATGCTATGCGTTCCGCAGAATTTACAACCTCAACTCTGCCCGCAGCGTGCCCACAGCTCGAACATGTGGAGGCAAATGGGCATTGCATTTTATTAGCAACTATTACACGTCCTCGGAGACCGAGGAAGACCGTAGCCGGGGAGCCCGAAGACCGCAGGCCGTGGCCGTCCTGATAGACCAGAGGCCATAAAGCCAAGAATTATTATAATGTGATTATTATTATGATTATGCGATCGTTATCGTAAATAATTTTCAATGCGCCGCGTGTGCTTAGACTTCGATGAGACGGAAAAAAAGGATGGTGGGGAGAGGGGCAGGAGGTGGGGTCAAGCAGTAGGTAGACCGCAGGACCTTATGGAAATTTCTTGAATCGCTTTGAGCAATTGCAGCTTTTGTCGCAGTCCCGGAAAAGTGTCCTTTGTGCTTCGTATTCCATGCCATTCGCCATGTTTCGTTACGGCAAAAACATGAAAATGAAACTATCGGCCAGCAAAATTATCACATACTAAGTCAGCTTGTTAGCCGAGCGAAATGTATGCAACAGTTCATAAACCATGATGTTGCCAGCTCCTTGTGACAGAAAGAAGCACTGAAGGAGGAGCGGAACAGAAGTAGCTGGCACTCATCATATTTTCCAGCTGGCCACAAAGAGCGAAAGCGGAGCACGACAGAAAGGAAACTATGCAAATGCAAATTAGATGAACATAAAAAATGAGAATGAGACAATGAAATGCGATGCGATGCGCTCTAGGTGCAGGGGTGAGGAGCGGCAATGTTTGAGACGGACTCATTTGCGTGCAAGAGTAAAGTGGAGATTGGATAAAATGAGACGAGTAGATCAAAAGATTGTACGACAGAGAACGTACCACGGGCACAACTCAACTGAATGACACGGGAGCCTAATGCTATGAGCGAAGCGAAATGTGAAAAGTTATAAAAGGCAAAGCATCTGAGAATGCCGGCATAGATAAAAGTATGTCGGAAAATGTAATGAATCAAAGAAAAAAAAAAGTTGAAATGCGAACTAACTTACATATATACATGATGTCATAAAAGCAGGAAATACTCGATGATTAACGACTATCCAATACCCTTTGCTGGAGAATAGTAAGATTGATTTATGTGCCCCTTAAAATCAGCAAATGACTCCTTAATTCTTTAAAGCACAAATTATTCGACGTTACATAACTGTAACAAAAATGAATTTTTTTTATTTATTAAAATTGTAAGAAACTTAAGCTGTTTCTTATAAAAAGGTCTTATTAGTTTTAAAGATTGTTATGTGACTGACAAGGGCAAGGCACATGCCTTAAGGGGCCAACAGTCTAAGCCAATATAATACATACATATAATACATACATAATAATATACATAGAATTCAATTTAAAGCCTCTTCAAATAAAATCTTCAATTTGTATATAACAGTGTATTTAAAGCCTTTTCAAGTAGAATCTTATATTTTGACTTACATAAAAAATCATCTTAAAGGGGTTGAAGGCACAACCTAAGCTGGTTTCCCTTTGAATATTTATACAAATTAAAAACAAATCAATATAAATTAGCATTCTAACTATTCGCGACAATTTGTTAAAACCATATGTATATATTTATTTTAAAAATGTATATTAATAATTTACAAATAGTTTATACTTTTGACTCGAATATAAAGCATTAGAAAACCGGTATCTATATAAATGAATAATACTTATAATAATAATGCAAAGCCAAGAAAATATAATTCTATGAATTCTGTGAAATTGGAAATCTAAGCGGTTCAAGTTGACGGTCGCTTCATATTGCATTGAGTTGCAATCTGCATTAAAAGATTATTTGTGAATACCCTATAAAGATAGGAGGTAAGGGTTGCACAAGACAATTCATTTCTGCTTATCAACATTAAATGTTCTAAAGATAAAGCAGCTCTATAAATCTATAGACTGCATAAATTATAGTAAATTGATAAGATACGAAACTACTTATGTCATAAATCGCAAACTGGATCTGATTATGATTAACGACTACTTAAATATACGAGGTATTCCCTATTGTCTAAGAGATACTCTAACAATTGGACAATAATAGATCCATATATTTTATACGATAAGATGGATTTACTTGCAAAATATAGGGTATCTGCTTATTGAGCATTATTGGTGATGGGTTTTGATTTATTTCCAACTCGCATTGAACATATTAGCTACGTAACACGACACGCAACTGTCCACATTAGCTACGACAGATAGATTGCAAGTCGAAGAGAGAGATAGCAATAAGTGTGATAACGTGGGTGGAGCGCGGACAGAGCTTAGCTAAAGCGCTGCAGCAGAGCAACAGCAGCGGGCGAGCGTCAACTAATCGCCAAATGGTCACTTTGCAGATAATTACCAAGGCTTATAGTTGCTTGTAGGATTAGGATGCGCGGCGAAAAGGAAAGCAGGAAAGTAAAGCGCAAGGCGACCCAAGGACACCAGCAGCAGCAACAAGCTGATGAACGCCCATACATATACATACATACACATCTATGAAAAAGGGTCCAGATCTGAGGCGCAAAAGAAAACTGAAAACAGGAACAGAACATAAAGCCCAGCACTCGGACTGAGTTACTGCGAAATGAGTGTAGATAAGTGGCTAACGGCTGTTAACGCTACGTCTGACTGACTTGCCAGCTGCGAAGGACGAGCTGTTGCGGACGCTGGAATCCAATTAGGTCACATTAGGATTTGCGTGGTTTAATTAACTAAAATTAGCTGCTGCTGCTGTTGCTGCTGCTGTTGCTACTGCTGCTGCCTCTGCTGCAGCGTATGCAAAGCTCAAATGTATTCCAAAAATAACGTATACGCACTGTATGCTCATATATTCAGCTGTTACCAATACACACTCACTATAATTGACAGCTTAGGTAATTAGATAGCTGTCTTTGCCAAAACTGATTATCTGACAGCATTATATTACCTGAAAAGCTTTAAATAAAAAAAATTTAAAAAAAATTAAAAGAAATATGTACTAGATGATTTTATAATAGAAACACAGCACGCAGCTCACTGCACCTGTTTTATTTTATTTATTTCATAAAATGTTTGTGTCAAAGCAGCTGTGCCGCTTTTTATTTTTATTTATTTATTTATTTTTATTTTTTAATTAAAACATTTATTGTGCTCTAGCGTGCGGACAAAGAACTTGATGCACTGTGAATTCTCGTGACTCAGAGATAAATTGAAATGAAAGAGAAATATTTGCTTCAAATTACTAAGAAACAGAGATGCTCTTAGCATTCGACTGGGCTGTCCTGGCAAAGGAAAGCATTTTTCCTTTCACATTAATAATCTTAAAGAATTTAATCAACTAGCAGCTGCTTAAAGTTTTAGTATTTGTGACGGCAATTCTAAAATATTCTTAGATTTTTCTGATATGAGTATTCAAAAGAAACTATTTTTATTTCATACAACATTTTTTTTTTTTAATTTGCAATGCTTCAATGAGTACAGTAATATAGCTACAAGTAATGGAATATTTGTATTTAAGCCATGCTGCCTTAAGATTCAATGGCAGAGTGTTGAAAGTATACGCCTAATTATTCTTGTTGCTTATACGCACCTAAGTCTTGTTGGCCTGCACTATTATAACAAAGATATGTAGACATCTTGCTGCCTATAACAAGAAACTAATTTAACATTAAAAAAAAAAATATATAAGAAAGATATATAGATATACAATAATTTTACCAACTTGAATAAAATTTATTAACTATAATAGCATAATCTTATCCAAACAATTTACAACATTTTACATCCCCTTCCAGAGTTTATTTTTATGGATGATTATTGATTATTGATTATTGATTTGAATGCAACATGCTCAAAGTATTTGAAACTATAGTCTTGAGTAGAAAATGCCATTAGCCTATAGGCTAAGGCCAAGGCCAAGGAGTATACCAATAATAGGTAATGCTTTAGCATATGATCAATAGTATTTAGAAATGTAAATAAATATATACAATAATAAATATATGACTATGATTTGAATTAAGTTACCTTCCACGCAATTCCCCCTAACTCTAAGCAGTTTCAGTTTACCTATCGTCATACCAAGTCACGTGCTCAACGATAATATTTGCACATTTATTTTCAGCTTACAATTCTCTAATGCGTAATACAATTTTCGATAAACAATGAAGTAACCTTTGAACAGTTTACTTTTAGATTTCATTAAACTGCGATGATAGCACTGGTTTATTAGCTGATCTAATAGATTATAGCTCATAAATAATAAATAAATTGTTGATAACTTGTTTTTATCGTTAAGTGAATGCCGAATTAAAAATTTAGCAAAAATAATCAACATTTTTTCATTAATATCGCTTATCAGCCCGGAGGGTTGGCCTTTAAGTGCTGAGACAATGAGAAGCGGATTCCCTGGGAATCGAACTCGTTTTGCGTAAATAGAATGCTTATAGATTAACACTCTCGCATGAACACGCGTCAGTATTGACAGTGTGTATTACATTCCAAGAATACCTGGGAGAGTTTGCCAGTCAAACGCATGAGAGACGCAGTAAAGAGCTCTTGGAAAACGCTTTTTGAACTTTGAATTGTGCACATTGGTTTAGTATGCTTGATGGCACAGTGGGACTTAAGCGGGATTCCAGATGACGGTGACCGAGGGTCGGAATGTGGAATGAAAGTTGCTTTGGTTTTTGGACCACCTGGTCTTACTAAGCGTAGCTTACAACACGCCAGCAGAGGAAAAAAAAAAAGCACAAGTCTGTGCCACAAAGGACGCCGAAAAACGGCGAACGAACTACTCCAAAACAACTGTGCAAAGTGGACTTGAAAAAGTTCGAGCACTTGAGCGTCAGCATGTGTAATAAAGGTTATTTATGTATATTTTATCGCTTTGGCAAGCAGCTTTTGGGCAGCGCCCTCAGCCGCACCGTCTGCGGCTTGGTGGCCGGGCCGCGCCCCCGTTTGGAAATTGGCTGGGCAGCGTAACTTGACTTTTGTTCTGTTCGGCATGGCATAAGATTTATTTTGGCAGCTGCAAACAGCAATTAGATGAATGAAAAGTTGCCCATATAAATGCTAATCGCCGCCCTGCCACAAAGCATGCAATGCAAATAGCCAAACTGACGTCCTAAATTGCATTTCTCATTTTGTGATGCGCTGGCAAACGGGAAACGGCAAAGCGGCAAAGGCCAAAAAATCTCATTACAAGCCAAAAAGCGAATTAAAATGCGAAAAGGTGACACAAATTAAGCGGGCGACTGTGGAAACTGTCGCAACGGATGTAATAAGTGATAAAACGGAAGACAAAGTGCCGTTACCCCAGCCTCACTTGGCAAACCGGATGCGGATGTGGATGTGGATGCGCATGCAGAGTGAACTATTGCCAAGCTAATCGCGACGTGACGTGACGAGCCCAAAGTTCTGCTCCCCGGCTGCCCCCGCTGCTCTGCGCTGCCCTCAGCTGCCCCACGCTGCTGGAGCAACATTCCAATTGACATGCAGCAATCGACCTTTATTAAAAAGTTTTCTCCCATTCTACCCCAATTTTTTTTTTGTTACTTCTTTTTTTTTTTTTTTTTTTTTTTTTTTTTGGCCCTTGGCTCGCAAAGGAAGGCGCGCCCAAGACGCAATATATGGCCAGACCCTGCACGCTTGCCTCCCCTGGGGCAACTGGCAACAAGCAACGGGCAACTGGCAACTGGCATCATCCAATAGCAAAATGTTTGTTTGTGGCAGCAGCAGCCGTCGCACCGCCCACTCCAACACCTCCTTCAAAGCTATCGCCGAATAGTTCTGCTCCTGCTGTGACTACTTCGATTTGTAGCCAAGCGATGACAAAAGCTTATTGACAGATTATTCAACCGTTGGCACATATTGCCGCCATAGTTTGGCGCCATTCACCAGCAATAACACAAGCAACCACAACAACTACAACAGCTACAGCTACAGCAACAACAACCACAAATAGCCCTGTGACCGACAAGCAACGGGCGCTACAAATCAACAACAGAGTCGAACAAATCGACGAGCGTTTCAAGCAAATAATTAAAAAAGTTGCCAATATTAAAACTGAAACTGAAACCGAAACTGAAACTGAAACTGAACTGAAACGTTGCCAAAAACGATCGCAATATGCTGTACGGTTAGGGTATTTTAGTTCTATAAATGCCCTGAAATTAATATAACTATTAATATAACTATATAAAATATATCGAGTAATGTTTGATATTGAGAAAAAGCTTATTGTGTATGGTTTAATATGCATATTTATATAGGGCTTTAATATCTTAGCTATGGCTACAAAAATATATTATATCGACCTAATATATATTACACTTTTCGCAGCTTAATCTAAACATAAATTTATTATACATATTTTATAAGCTTAAGTTTCACTTACAAATTTTAAGAGAATATTTCACAGATGTTAAGCCAGTGACCCGACTAGTACGCCTTGAAGTGGTGTCCGAGCTATCTTCAAGTGTGGATGCGTAGCTAACTAGGCTGAAAATTCATAAATAACAAATTTTTTATATGCAAAATAAATGAACTGAAACGTTAAAGAATAACTTTTAATGTATTGAAGCTTAACACAAAAATTCCCAAAAAAAAGGTACTTACTTATACAATAAACAAATTTCCTAAAATATTTAATATTTCGTATTGCTAAATGCATAGCCAAAATATTCGAATTCTTGCATTGCGCATAAAAGAAATGAAAGTGAGCAAAATGAAATTGTAAGACCGTGCATTCCAACACATTTCCATAATGCTCTCTCCTTGAATATTGCAATAAATTCACTTTGAGTTTGAAGCTCTAAGTGCCAAAGCAGTTCCATATATATATAGTTCCTTGATCAGTATGGAAACTGAACGACCAATATGCCCAACAATTTATAGAGCAATGCCATTCCGACTTCCCATTCAAAGTTCCACTCAATTCAGTCCTATTGTTATAGCTGCAGCTCGTGTGCGGCTTGTGTTATAATCGGTCAATCGCTGCGGACAGAAGCGTCAAGTGTCTGCAGCTATTCGAGGGAACTACAGCCCCAGTCAACAGCATGGCATTTCTAGGGTGTCTATCTATCGCGTTGAGTGGCGCCACCCAGGAATTCATTCTACCAAAATAGCAACGAGTTTTGGTAGCGCCCACGCTTTATTGCCACAGTGCGCCAAAGTTTTTACTTATTTATTCTCAAGCAAATAAAAACATAAGAGTTTATATATACTCTAGCATATATACGAACGCAACATAAATATGTAGAGCAATATATGATATATTGCGCTGGTTGACTATTTGCTTTACTTTTCATATTCGCATGTGGCGATATATATCGTGACTTGTTTGGCATATTGCGCAATATGCTCAGGCAGCCATAGATGCAATTGCTTACTCCAGCCCTTTGTTTGCTAAAAGAGTGGGATGAGATGGGGCTGCTGCAGCTGCTTCTTGTGCAGCTGCCAACCACTGGACTGGGCGCATTCAAGATGCAGATAGTGGTTGCAATGGGCAGTCAGGTCACATAGATAAGCACACACACACACAGCGACTCAGGGACTGTTTTTGCAGTCTGGCCTTTGATTCATGAGCCAAATCTAATAAGCATTAGGCGCAAAGAGCAAAGGAACATCACCAAAAAGCCATAGATCCATAGACCCTTCCACCGCAAAACCAATGCAAACCAAAAGCCGACGAAAAATATGAAGACCAAAAAAAAAAACAAAAAAAAAGGCAGTTACTGAGCGTTGAGCTGAGCGTGCTGCCACTTCTGGTTCTGACCAGAGCCCAAACCCTAGACTAACCAGCCAACCAGGCAAGCCAACCGAGCCAGAGAGAACCAGTCAGCCAGCCAGTGAAAAACAAATCAAGTTGAAGTTTTCTCATTTCCATAACTAATGCAAAAATCCAATTTCTTATGCAAACATAAAATTTTCCACTCGCAATGCTCAGGCGACAGCGATAGGAGGGTGCCGGAGGAGCCGTAGGTGGGCATAGGGGTTCCTCGAGCACTGGGTGAGGGGTGTGGGGAGGGTGTCTCTACGGCGTGCATGCATACTATAAAATTCAGGTCAAGCAAACCATAAAATCATTCATCATTTTCGTGTAAGTGTTGCCACACACACACAAACGCACACACACATACACAGAGCTCGTTGCCGAGCCTTCATAATGTGAGGGTATTGTGAGTATGTGTGTGTGTGCGAGTATGAGTTTGTCTGTAGTCTGGGTGAGGTCCTGCGGTGGCTTTAAAAACGGCCGACGTTCGCATTCCTGCAATAAAAATCAAGAAAGCAGCCAGCAAAATACTCAACACCAACAGAAACAACAACAACAACAACAGCAGCAGCAGCAGCAACCAGAACAAGAAACACACATATAAAACAAAATAATAATAATAATAATAATAATAATGAAGCACAAACCGAATGAAATGGCCGCGTGCGAGCGAGACAGGTGACAAGCCGGCCTAGACATGAGCCCCATTTGCATATTAAGTTCTCCCACGTCGGGTACTGAGCCCGAGCCATGGCATTAAGTAAGGTCCTTCTGCTCCTTTGCACTGGCAGGGACAGGAGCTGGTCCCGGGACTGGGATTGGAGCTGCGGCGGGAGCTGGGAGTGGGGCTATTTGGGATGCCTGGGTATATGCCGGCAAGGGATAAGTGTCAAAAGAATTTGACAATGCGCTCGGTTTCGTTTTGTTGTTCTATTTATTATTGTTGTACGATCCTGCTCCAACTCCTTCTCCTGTCCTCCTCTTCGTCTTATTTGACAATTTTTTATGCATCGGGAAATGGTTTGTGCGTGTGTTTGTTTTAATGGTCTATTTGCCGGAGACTGGGAATCGGGCAACTGGCAACTGACAACGGGAAAGTTTACTTCGGCGAACTGCGTCTAGCATTTTTGTTTAAAGCATTCGATATATTCCTCTTCCAAATGTAATAGAGAATAGAAATAAATATCTCTCTTCCTAGTTTTAGTAGAGATCTTCGGCATGGACCTTGCCTTCCTCTTCGAGAAAATTGATATTCTTCTCTCTGCCTCCTCTAACTTATGATAAAATTTCAAAAACTTTTACTACCCCCAATATATGTATATCCAAGACCCCATATATTAAAAAAAAAGAATATTCTATTTGTTTCCAACATTTCGTGCAGATTTTCTAAAGAATCCTGCCCGGTGTTCAACCCATAAGTGTATTTAGTATTCGGCGTGCCAAACACTTTTAATTTTCTTGATTTTTTTCTGGTTTATTTGTTTTTTTATTTCGGCCGCATTGCCTGCGTAGGCAATTTAAGCTCTGCTGACTCGGCCGCCATGCGATTTTTTTTGTTATTTTTCTTTATTTTATGCTTTTCCACTTATTTATCACAATTTATTGTTGTCTACCTCAGCGCATAGATAAGAAGTTCAATTTGAATTCTGTTTGAGTGTGGCATTATATTCAAGGGTTCCATGCGCCTCAGCTCTCCATCAATATATATCTTAATTGCATGCAACTCAATAAGTATCGGATATACATTCAATAGTAATTGATTGTTAGCCACAGGAGGACAAAAAGAAGAAGATGTTAGAGGATGATGTTAGAAGATGCTTGAGTATGCTCTGAACTGAGCTGGCAGCCGAAGCAAAATGCAATCCATATGGAATATTTAGGAGAGTTTTCATCCTGCGCCCTTTAACTTCCTTTTACATTCATCATTCACAATTCCCTTTTCTCCCTATTAACTCCTATATAAAGCAATACCAAGAAGTTACATATTCGTTGCATATTTAATGACTTTGTCAAAGCATTAAGAAATATACTTTTTTTTTTTTTTTAATTCATTCTGAAAGCATTTTCCCTTTGTTGATGGCACTGAAGAACTAATTGCATGTGTTTTGCTTTGAACTATGTGTGCATTTATATGAAGTACACCACATGGCCGCAATTAAATTATTTTATTAGAGCATAGGCCTACTAGGCAATCGCTTTGATTGCTGTTCAGTGCTAACCGCAAGGCACTCAAGCTCTTCCTCGCTCCCTCTCATCGCTCTATATACTTTTGCTTTTATTTTCAGCACTCCCTTCTCTCACTCTCTGTCTTTGTCTGGCAAAAAGCAAACCGCAACTATGACGAGGACGCAGAGAAGCAAACTGATGGCAAAAATGCGTTAAATATGAAATGAAATGTTTAAGGACCACCGACCGGTTGCCAGCATCGGCTACTTGGTTGCTCAGCTACAGCTGCTCCTGTTACTACTCCTGCTGCTGCTGCTGTCGATCTTAAGCATTTAACCGCTGCGCTGATGATGGCAGCAATTAAACGGAAAATGCCGGGCCAGAAATGCTCGAGAATTTGTGGTACAAAAATTCAATTAATTTTGGGGCCTTCGCGCATCGCACAGACAAAGGCATTAAAGGAACGCATGCGAGGTGGGCGGGCGGTGGAAGAGTCCTTCGCAGCGATGCGGCATTGTCATGTATCTTACTTGTGGTTGGAAAACTATAATAAATTATGGTACGACAGCCGCTTGTTTGGTCTCTTGGCTCTTGATTAGCATGGCGATGGCTTTGCTAGCCCCGCCTATCTCCCTCTCTGGCAAAAATTTCCTAAATACCAAACAAAATACGAAAACACAAAATAAAAAATGAAAATCCTGAAACAAAATTAAATAAATTACTTTTCAGGGCAGGCGCGCTCATCTTACCCAAGGGCTGATTGCAACAGACTCTGGAGCTCAGCAGCAGCTTTCTACATTCGAGCAAATTAGTTGGCTCATTCTGTGGGCCATAGTACGAATAAAAAACAACCACAAAAAAAGCGCAAAAAAAAAAACAATCAGTTCCATATACAGAAAGTTTGCGTATCGGCATCTGGATTATGCTGATAATTAAGTTATCAACTTGTGTGGAAACTATAACTTAATTGGCTTACTGTGTTACGCAATTAAGTGAAGGCAACGATAGCAGCGGGCCAATATGAAAGGATGCTGAGCATGACATTAAGGATCATGCAAATAGTAGTTTAAACCCCGAATAGTATTCTCCCGATTACATATGCTCCTTACAATAATTATGGGAACATACTTACAAAGCTAGCTAGCATTGATGGAAATTCAATTCAATTCTATCAAAAGTTAGAAGAAAAGTTATAGCAAATTCTCACATAATCGGTGAAATATGAGTGGGAAATGCTATGTCAATATTGATAACTGTTTTGCAAACTCATTCTAAAATCTTGACTCGGTTTGATTTATGGAAGTGAGAAAGTTCAGCCAGCTTATCTCGATTCATAGATCAATAATTTTCAGTGTACTAAAGATAACGCCACACTAATCATTAATCACTATCTATTAAGTAAGTGTACACATATCTAAGTATATTCGCTTTCTACATTGTCTTTAATCTTATCTCTATAAATATGGTGTAGAGCTAATATCTGGCTTCGCACGAAATTTACAATATAGATTTGGAAGTTATCATAGAATTTCGATTTTTTTTTTGTAATTTACCAGCACCCCTAATAACAAATTATTAAACTAGTCACTCTTCCTCTCTTTCTTAACCACTCGCTCTCCACCCTTATCACTACCCGACACTCGCCTTTCCACTCCCTCTACAATACCCTCCCTCTGCCATACAATCCCTCGCCCATTCCGTCAAGCACCATTGGCCCCTCAAGGTCATTGGCCCCTCAAGGTCATTGGCCCCTCAAGGTCATTGGCCCCTCAAGGTCATTGGCCCCTCAAGGTCATTGGCCCCTCAAGGTCATTGGCCCCTCAAGGTCATTGGCCCCTCAAGGTCATTGGCCCCTCAAGGTCATTGGCCCCTCAAGGTCATTGGCCCCTCAAGGTCATTGGCCCCTCAAGGTCATTGGCCCCTCAAGGTCATTGGCCCCTCAAGGTCATTGGCCCCTCAAGGTCATTGGCCCCTCAAGGTCATTGGCCCCTCAAGGTCATTGGCCCCTCAAGGTCACTGACCCCTCAAGGTCACTGACCCCTCAAGGTCACTGACCCCTCAAGGTCACTGACCCCTCAAGGTCACTGACCCCTCAAGGTCACTGACCCCTCAAGAGGTATTTCACTGACCATCTCTATGCCCAACTCTCTGCCCCTCTCTAATACGACCGACGGACAGGGCTATATCGACTCATCGCATCGCCTTGATCAAGAATATATGAGTTAGCAGTTAGCAGTTTCGACTTCTTACTTGTTTCCCTCTTTTTAAGAAACTTGCACCCTTTTCCGTTCCCATAACAAAATAAAATATAGTTATCTTTGAATTGAATAGTCTTAACTTTGTATATCTTTTGATACACTTTTAGTGCATCTTACTGCAAGTTAACATTTCTAAGAGCAATCCTCTAATTAATCTCGGCAGTGCAAACAATCAAAGTCTTTAAGCGCTCGCGCTCGCGCTCTAACCATTAATTAGCAAACACTTGACAACAGTCACAGTGTCTGTCAGCTGTATTCTTCCGACCGAATTTCGGGTGCTCGCCGGCTTTCAGGCAGCCAGCTAAGTACGATTAAGTTGTGCAGCAAACTTGTCGCGTCTTTTGCAAAACAAATTGGAACATAACGAAAATGGAAATGAGAGTTGAGTTTCAGACTTGCGAGGCGAGTGGAAAATGGGGCTTTTGATGCGACTGGGGGAGAAGTGAGAAACGAAGAACGAGGAGCGAGGATTTTAACTACAGCATACTTAACGCTTGCAGTCGTCAACCGCCACTTGACGCATATGCAAAATATTTAAGTGCAGCCAGCTAGAGAGCAAAGCAAAGCGAAACCAGTACCTGCCACGCCCCCTACCCTGCCGCACGTCCCTAGCCTTGGGGCACTCAAATATGTTAGCCGTCTTATTTTTGAAAGAGTGCCAGCAACGTCGAGTGTTGCACAAACATTTGCACAGTCAAACGGCGCGAGCATCCAGCCCCCAAATGTATGCAGCATATAATTATTGATGGAGTTGCCTTTGGTGGAGCAGTCACCCCATTCTCACACCACACTCCACTATGCTAGTTAATGTCGTTAGCAGGTGCTTGAGACATTTGCATATGCTTGCGGTTCATTGCGAGTGCGAATCCATTAAAATGAAGTGCAGCCGAGGCGCCAAGCCTGAACGCCCCCTCGCTAACACTCGCGCTAACTGTGCCTCTTCCGGCCTGTATCATTCGCTCATTAGAGGCAACAATATTTCAAGACAGGCAATAAATTCTTAAAGCTAGGCGACAAACAGCTAAAGCACAACTGGCTATCGAACATAAGATGTTAGAGAGGAAACAAAAATCATGGCATGCGGAGAAATGAATACCCTTCTAGGAAGGACTGAGCGAGGATCTTGCATTGGCATTGAAAAGAAGAGAAGAGATATAATATACATTCAATAAATTATCTAAAATTCCTTGATGAAGCTTAACAAAGGCAAACGGTTCGGAACGTTATATTGCTATTTGATAACGAGATATCTTTGAAAACTTTATATATGTATATAGTTATGAGTCTATGTAACAGATCTATACCGAGAGCACAATTAAAACTAACTTCAAATTTATATTTATATATAAATATATCACACATGCTCATGGAAATTTTCTTTAATATGCCGCACGCTATCTAACTAATTTATGAGACTCTAAATAAGAGTATTAGGAAAGACAGACTGAACCGGGGATAGAGAGCGAAAAAAGTCAATATAAGGAAATTAATTTGCGCAGTTCAGCAACAGACAGGGCATGTGGATTTCGGACCAAGACATAAAATTCAATTAACCCGGACACACACACACACATACACACACTCGTGGACATGGAACACTCGTAAGGCACACTTGAAGGAGTTACTTGGACTTTGGTCGCCATTTCTGCAGCAGCACATAAAAGCAATTGAAAGAACATGCGAAAAACAATAAAAAGAAATTAAGGTAAAGTAGCTGCAGAGCAGAAGCAACAAAGGCAGCAGGGGGAGGGAAAAGGCTAAGAGTCTCTGGCTGGTGGGCAACGGGAAACATTGGTAGAGGAATCATTGAATCATTTAATTAGCGTTTAGATTGCGCACAAGGCACAAATACACACACACACACACACACACACGCACACTGACAAGACACATGTGTAGTTTATTGAATGTACATGCATATACACACACGCACACATACTAACATATGTATATAAATATGTATAAGCATATATGTGTCTATGTGTAAGCATTACAACCACAAGCACAAGAAGCATTTTCAATTAGTTGGCCAGCAATTTATGCGGCTGGCTACAGAGGGGCACACTCTGCCCGTTTGTGTACGAGTGTATCCGAGTGTGTGTGTGTGTGTGTGAAATAAATTCAATGCTTTCGTCACATTTTCGCTTTAAGAGCCAGCAAACAGCCTGGCTAGCTGAGCGATTCGCTCACTCGCTCGCTCGCTATCTGGCTGGCTGGCTTCATGGACCATGGATAAAACCACAAAACCGTCACAGCAACAAAGGCCCAGGGGGGCATGTGGCCAACTCCTGTTGGAACGGCAACATCGCCAACGCTTGAAGAGTTTGTATGGACGAGCTGCACCGGGTCTGGCCAACGCCACAACAAGCCAAATAAATGTACTCGCCTCTTCTTGCCTTTTATTGTTGCACTGATTCCTTCTTTTTCTTCCACTCGTTTTCCTTTCTCGTTTTCGGTTGTGGCACAAAAAAGCCGCGGGCATTTATCAAAGGAGTACAGCTTATTGATATACTTGCAATGTCTTCCCATCATACGTACAATATGTATGCACCATAAAATGTCCATTATGTGTTGAGCAAGCGAAATAATAATAATTCTCAATACAACAACATGATTAATTGATTGCAAGCCAGAATGTGGGTCAGCTTTTAAAATGTCGAAAGGGGGAATTATTGCGATATATATAAGTATATATGAATATGCAAATTCTATAAGGAAAAGTGCTCTAGTCGAGACTGCTCGACTAGCGGATAAGCTGAGACTTGCGCAGATTTGCCTATCCAATCAATCCAATCATTCCAATTTTTTTAATATAAGACTAAAAGTAAAAGAGTTAGCCAACTATTAAGTATTGAGACAATTAGTGTTAATGGCCAAATCGATCCTTCGATCGATTGCTATTGAAGTGGATGTAAATTGCTCCGTTTATCCATTTTCTAAAACTATATATATCTATATATATACACCCGTAAGTCAATCAATACATAACTGACTTAATATTATTGTTCTAATATATATACAGCACAGCATACAATTATTAAATTACATCAGTACCTACACCCCAGCCGATAATTGCGCATATAGTCTTATAGTCTTATACTATCTTACTCTCTTCATGTTGATTGGTGCATATCCAATCACCCCTCTGAGGGGTAGCGCATCCTCATAAGTGAAGATTAATCCAATATTGTATGCAAAATAATCAGGATTATACAATCCATGTATTTTCAAAGCTTTGATTTTCAGAATTCTTATTGTTGAAGGTAGGGGAACTTAGAGGAACGTAGTCCCAATTACAGCCACCATATCTTCTCGGTCCCTTGACAAGCACACGATTATTAATAAGAGTCGCCGCACATCCACTGCCAACTAAGTCAGATTCCCTTTTGAGTAATCGGAGGGTGCCCAAATATGGAAAATCGCTAATACTGACATTTTCATGAGGCTTACCAGCTCCGGCTTTAACAATGAAGCGAAGGTAAAAGCAGGTAAAAGTGCTCTAGAATCGAGACTGCTTGACTAGCAGATGCTCTAAGCCCTGGACTGTAATGATAAACAACTATGTGCTAAAGCACAAGTCCATAGTATTTTTGGGTCTCTGGTAGAAATGCGTTCAAGGTATAAAACAGCATAAAGCTACTCATAGATATAAGGCATTGAGCATAGTCGGATACGCCGATTAGCGGGGCTCGGAGTCTCTCCTAGTCGGGCAATCCTGCCATCTCCATTCATCTTCATTCATTAATAAAAAATTGATATGAATTATTAAAATGGCTAAAGCGGCCATAATATTTGTTTTAACAAAACAATATAGCCGAAATTTTGAAAAATTAAAAAAAAATTATAAGAATTCGTCTCACTGACTAGTAAAAATTTAGTGTGTATGACTCTAAATGAAAAGTTCAAGGACATTGAGATCGACTTAAACATTTTAAAAATTATATATGCATTTAATATATTTAAATAAAATAAATAATAAATTTATTAATATATAAATGTTAAACAAAAAAAAATAAATAAAATAAGTTGCTTGAAACTATAAAACCAAATAAAGTAACTATAGAACTATCTTATACATGCATTTTAAAATAAATATTATAACATAATAGATAAAGTGCGAATATTCGCAAAATATAATAATGTAATTATATTAAATATAAAAACATAAAACATAATAACATTATGCCAAATAAAATTTCGCTTAATGAATAAAAATTTGTTATAGCAATAAACTAGTTTCGCTTGCTTTACAGTATTTGAATGCGACGTAAACACCTTTCACACACACACACACACTGAAATAAATCTATATAATCTGTAGAGAACGATATATAGTTAGTTGTATAAATAACAATCGTGTGCGTGGCAGTAGCATAATAAATAATGTCAACACTTACAGCAGTTGCGTTTGCGTGGGCTGATTGCAAATCATATGCTGCGGCATTATATATGCATAGCCTGGTCAATTGAAATGAAATTGGATTCTGTCATGGGGCCTACTGACCAGTGGCACTGTGACATGTCATACATATATATATTTATATATATAAATTTATCGTTGGTTATTGAGTGGTTGAATTGGTTTGCTGAGCAGAGGGGGCCAACTACATAGACGCTCCTGCCTCCTGTCAGTTGAATGACACAAATTTTTATTGGCTTTCAACGCAGATGCGTCGCTGTCGCCGTTGCTGTCGTCTCTTGATGCGGACAAAATTAATGTAATGTGGCAATGGGATAGCAGCTACCCGACAGCTACTCAACCCTAAGTATAAAAGAAAGAGCAAAAACGAGCCAAACAGGTGGCAGGAATTGTGGGTGGGTGCAGTCGCAGCAGACAAGCAACAATAATGCACAATAATTATATAATGGAGCTATTAACGGAGGGTTTGGCAGCCAGCTACGAAAATTGGCCACGATGTGTATAAGCCCGTAAAGCAGTGCCACAAATTTCCACACTGGCTTGATGGACTCGCCGTTTCGCAAGAGCTATTGAATTATGTGAAGTGGGCGCTGGAGGCAGCGACCCCCAAAAACGTCTCGCCACACCCACAAAAACTGTCATGGCAAATATTTCAAACACAGGCCCAACGGGTGAGCAACCGGGTCTATGGAATCAGTCAGACGTAGCCTGCACGCGTCCTTCAACCCGCTCCCACACTCACACACACACATTGGCTAACAAACATGTAAAAGGGCAAACCATGAATCGAAGGCCTCTGCACCGTAAACCTATTTTAACAAGGGCCCCGTGTACAACAAAATCGCAAGATAGCCAACAGCAACAACAACAAGGGTGGAAAATAAAAGAAGAAAGCTGTGGTAAAAGGGAAAATCGAGCAGGCTCCATTTACGCTTGCTTAGTTCCTTTTAGTATAAACTTTAAGCTTAATCCAGCATAAAATCAACTGGTAAATTTTTTATGTCGACTGCGCGCAGCCAACAAAAAAAAAAAAAAAAACAAAAACATAAAACAAAACAAAACAAAAAATAGAGTAAGAAAAAAGGCAGCAAGATTAAAGAGTTAAGCGCAAAATCTGAACCCAAAAACCTGCACTTAAACTATGCAAGGCAAGAAAACAAAAAAAAAAAAACTACAAACTGAACTGAACTGAACTGAATAAATGTGAAATAAAGCTCTCACGGCGCATCTGAAACTATTTGCATTGATTATCAGCTTTGGCTTCTCGAATTCGGCGGTGGCTATGATCGTAAGCCCGTTATGATGCTGATGATGATGAGGACACGGCTCTAATCAATTGGCATTTGTCAGCGCATCGCACGATTGCACGCCCCCAACGCAGCCATTTTGCGTGTGTGTGTGTGTGTGTGTGTGACTGGGCTCCTGGTCAAGGCAGGTAGGAGTTGCCTTGCTGCGCCGGAAACACGTCGGCCGGCCATTTTGTTTGCATTGTGAAATGAAACCGGAAATGTTAAAATATGCAGCGTGGCCAACTGTACCACGAACTCCGCCTCCAATTCTTGTGCTTCCTTGTTGTAGTTATAGTTGTTGTTGTCACAGTCACAGCCGTTGTTGTTGTTGTTGTTGTCGCACTGAGTGTTGACAAGCAGACTTTTCTAGTCATCTGTACATATTTATAGATACATATTTGTTTACATGTTATAATTTATGTGTATTATACAAAGACATCTGCAAAACATGTGCAAGAGTGCATGTGCAAGATGATGCGACTAACAGATACCCTATACAAACCTAAAACAATCAAATTTCTTTCTCTTGTTTAGCTTACTCTAAAAATAGAAGCTTTAAAGGAATTTTTTTTTTTTTTATATAAACCCTAAGTTGAAAGATATATTTCATATATCTAGTTTTGTAGTTTATAGTTTTCTTAAAATTGATGTTTTAATATATCTTATGTAATTTATCAGCCTGCATAAGTATTTCCACCAAACGAATATACCCCTCTCTTACGACGATTTGGTAGCAAAAATGCAACACTTGTTACAGTTCTTTTTGCAGTAGTTTATCTTTACATGTTTTATGCTTGACAGCTTTTATCCAGCAGAAGACTACATTTGCCAGGGCCGCACAAAATATGAATCGAAGAACTGTCGAATTTTGTAAGGAAAATATAAATGTAAAATAAAATTTCTGTTGACATTAATAATATGAATCAGTTCAAATGAATTTAAATTTACTGTGAGCATTGCATTTCATTTCTTAATTAATAAGTTAATGACGATTTATTAAGAACTGGCTATATATATATACATATATCACAATAAAAGAAGTCGGTAAATCTATATATCCATTCAAAAAATACATAGCAAATATTTAAGATAAATATGATGATACTAAGAGTTGAATTCGTTATACCTATCAAAATTTAGTGGTTGGTAAAGTTCTTAGAAATATCAAATGGAAACATTTTTAGCTATTTTAATACTTTCTGACTGAGTCCTTGCGGTCTATGCTGAGCTCATCATAGGTGCGATAAAGAGGACCTTTAATCAAAGCTCTCATCTAATAAGAATAATAAACATAATTTTAATATTGATCTACCAATACTTCATCTGAATAATAGAAGATACTTAATTTTCAATTAGTTCCATTGACCTTAGCAGCAAAGTAAAGTGTTTCTTCAGTATGTTCACATTTCACACTCGATTTTTCCACTCCGATTTTGGGCTATCAATCGCCATTCGTATCCCTTACAGCCGACACAATGCCATTTGGAGTGAATGTCTTGGTCTCTGGATTGGTTATTGCTCACACAAGTAAATATAATTCCATTGCGTTGCTTTCAGGCGCATCGTAAAACACTTTCGAGTTTGGTTCATTGATCTATGCAGCTGCTGTTGCTGTTGTTGTTGCAGTTGCTATGGCTCTTGCTGCAGCTATAAAAGAGGCGCCAAAAGTTTGCCCTGACATCATATTGCGTTTTGCCTTTGCCGTTTGCCTTTGCCTTTTTGCCATTATAAACTGATTTATTGGTTCATTTCCAGCGCCTGACTTCGAGGAGTAAGTGCAACAGTCGAAGTGCTAAAGTGAACCCGCCAGGTCCATGGGGTTAAAGTAGTTCGTATTACAGTGCAGCCCACAGTTCAGCCCATGCTTGGTCAGTTGCAAACGATGGAGAAGAAGAAGAAGATGCTAGATGCTTTAAATTGGATTTCCCATCACGATGATGAGGCTGAACATGATGATGATGATGCATGCGACAAGTGACTTCAATTTGCTTGCCGCATTGCATACTTTTGGGCGTAAGCCAGGCTAAAACACGGCAGCAGAAACTTTAAGCCGATATGAAATCTTTCAATAATTAATATTGTACTCACACAGGCACACACACGCTTGCATACACACACATACGCACGCAGTATAGCAGCTCATAAATAAGCTCTGCAGAGCTCGACTGAGGCAGCTGGTAAACTTTTTCCAGGTACACACACACACACACTGAGTACGTGTTCATTTCCGGCTATAGCATTTACCGTGCATATCCTGCTAGCAGCAACAGCAACAGCAAACCTAGGCAGCATCCTTGCCCGTCTTTTGCCAGTAACTCGCGTAAGCATACCTATTACAATTTGCTAAAGGGGTGTTTCTTAACCTGATAAAACTTAGAGATAGTAGATGATAAATCTGGAACAGCAAGAGATATTGAAGCTTGATCAGCTATTTTGCATAAGCTTACAGAAATAGAAATCCTATTTGACTATTAAGTATACACATCATGGGTATGAATAAAAGCAGTGATATAATATATAGTTTAGAAAGTTTATATATAGTTTATATGATTGATTAACATCAAAAAATCGTTTGTTTTTTTTATACTTTAAACCTTATTGAAGTTTTATATAAAATAAGTACGATTTGTTAAGTATTTAATATAAGGTATACGTATCGTATTATAAATATAGTTTACTTTAAAAACTATGTCTTAAGAAACTAAAAATTGAATGAAGAAATAAAAAATTATGTCTTTAAAAATTAAGGTAATAAATAACATTTTAAAAATTGTCTTAAATATATTTATATTAAAATATTATATAATATAATAATTTAATATAGTATTTATTTTTTAATTTTCATTATGCTTTAGTTTGAGCAGATCATATTTAATATAGTGGCCCAACGCATAAGGCTATTATATTATATTCTTCTACATGATATTTGAAATGAGCCGAGCTAATTATTAAATTACGAATTTAGCTTATTTTTTACAGTTTTAAAGTTCCTCGCAAAGATTATCAGTAATAATTTCCCATGTTTTCAAAGTCCAAAGTGATATACTCTAAATGAATATAATCCAGTTCACTTTATACCAACACCAACATTTATTTACAGGGTATAAAACAGCCACGCACACTATTGAGCACATATTTGTTGTAACTGTTTACGTTGATGCTGTTGCTGCTGATACTGTTACCGGCGCCTAAGCTGTGTGCCAATGCCGCTGCCGCTGCCGCTGCAGCCGTCGACGTCGTCGTCGTCGTCGTCGTCGATACAACAAGCTTTCAGATTTAATTTTAATTAGGTGCTATTGAATTTATAAATTTTTCAGCTGCTGTCGCTCGACGACGCAGCTCGTAAAACTTTTACGCCATTGAAGGTTGTGGGGCCAAGAGAAAGGGATAAGGGGAGGGGAGTATTGGCGCCGCCAGTGTCTGCTGCCTGTTGCCTGTTGCCTGACACTAATAACAATAATCGCAAATTGTATTTTCATGAATTTTCAACTCGTAATTACTAATATTTTCCATACATACATACGTACATACCTCCAGATATTTGTATGTACATATATATATATATTTGTATTCGATGGGGCATAATTAAAATTTCGCTGTGTCCGGCGAGAGTTGCGGCATTTAGGAATGGGCACACAACAATGAATAACAATGTACATTAATTTTGTTTATTAATTGTATATTTGCGCCGGCTGCATATTAAAATTTCGCGCTAATCAATAGTAGGCTCACTTGAAAACAGATTATTTACATAATATTGATTTCAATGGATGCCAAATTTCAGAGAAAAAATATCAATTTGCCAGCGAATACAATTATAGCTGTGCTAGGCTCTACTGTCATATGACGAATGTTGAGTAGTAGCACTTCTCTTGAGTGGAGTTTGGTTTTAGAACATTTTGACATTGCATTTGAAGCTTTTGTGCGGCCAAATAAATTGCCATGCATTAAATTCTGTGGCAACACAATAAGCCAATATATAAAATATAGTAGAAGTAGTAATATAGTATACACATTTGGTGAATATATACATTTACTTTATAAAATATCTATAGAATATATTTATTATAATCTATTTGCTAGCATATCGAATTGGGGCGAAAATTTGGTTAGTTCGTGAATGTGGATAGTTCTATTTACATTTTAAGATTTAATTACAACCAAAAACTCAACTTTGATATGTGCAAAAAGAAATAAGTCACAGCCTCATGGTATTTCTATAAAACACAAAATCCAATTTGAAAGTATTGTATACTTGTTCAGCAAAGGTTGTATTTGTGCAAAACACATTCGAATTGGAATAGACACAATTTTTAATATTTTGTTTATTTTTGCTAATAATACTAACAATTTTAACAAAATATATAAACACAAATAGTACACCTTAAATATCGGTAAAGCAAAGTCAACAAAGTAAACTATGCCAAAAACTAATAAATTTAAATGAACTCCAAATTTCAAATCAAATACTGAATTTTTTTTTTCTCTCTTTCTTCATACCTAAAATAAGTTTTTGTTTTTCATTTAAATATCTGCAAATACACAATTAATTAAAAACTAAGCTAACAAGACAATGCTCAAATCATGTTTGTGGCTGTTGTGCCTCTGCTTATGGCTGAGCGAGACGATAGCCGAATTGCAAACGGATTATTCAGGCGGCCTGAAAGAGGCAGATGAGGATGAGACTTTGCGTTTCATTGCCCTGCGCCTCGCCGTCAACTGCACGGATCGAGAGACGAAATTCGCGAAGATGCAGCACTCGAGTTATTGGACTCTGATGAACTATGTGCCCGCTAACCATGGCCTCATACGCTGCTCGACGAGTGTCACCTATACCACGCATGGAGACTATCGGTATTTGAGTAATGTGGCTCCGTTGGTGAAGCGCTGGCGGGCGCCAATTAGCTTGGCACTCTACGCACCTGGCACCGACTTCAAGGCGACCGTGCACAGCATCATGTGGTTGCGGCAGTGTGCTCCGGAGCGTGAGTTAATCAAGCGCTGGGTTAGCTTTCATATCTACTTCCATGTGGAGCATATGCCCGATAAGGTCTACGCACAAAAGTCATTAGGCAGCATGAAAGTGAAATGCACAAGAGCTGCGCCATTCCACAACGTGCCGCAAAGTGCACTCTATCGAAGCCAACGTGAACTCGATTATCCCATCAATGTGGGACGTAATATTGCGAAGCAGGCATCGCTCACACACTACATACTTGCCTCCGATATCGAACTGTATCCCACACCTGGCCTGGTAGACGGCTTTCTGAAGATGCTGACTGCCAATATGCATTTGGTCAACACCAAGGAGCGCATTGTCTATCCACTCAACATCTTCGAGGTGCACGCGAATGCCACGATTCCGTCCACAAAAATGGAATTGAGGAGGCAACTGGCTACGGGTGAGGCGATTCCCTTTCATATCCATGTTTGTCCGCAATGCAACAAGGCACAAAATCTACCCATCTGGATCAACCAAACGGATAATGCCAAATCCATCAATGTGTTCAGTGTCAGCAAACGCCTTAACCTTTGGGATCCCATCTATATTGGAACGATTCATGACCCTGAGTACGACGAGCGTTTGAGCTGGGAGGGCATGTCCGACAAGATGGTTCATTCCTATGCCCTGTGCCTAATGGACTATAGCTTTCTTACCCTAGATAATGCGTTCCTGGTGCACAAGCCGGGCATCAAGATGGGTCACACAGATCCAGCCCGTCTAAGCTTAGCAGCCAAAATACATAAAAAGATTCGTAATCGCTTCCTAGTCGAATATTTGCAGAAATATGGATATCAAGAGGGTTGCACTTTATGAAGAATGTTAAACAGCTAAACAGTTTTAAGTGCTATATAATTATACAAATCATTAGTGAACATAGAATGGGTATGTTGAGAAATTTTAGATTTTTGTACAATCATAAAATCCATAAACAAATCAAATTGTAAGTATCAGAATTGAAATTTGAAAATAAAATAAGAGTAAAAAAATATATATATTTGTATTAAATTAATTTAAATATATAAAAAGCGTCCCCTGCTAAACGCAAAATTTGGTTAATGTATTTATATTTATTTTATTTATTTATATATTGGATTAAATCATATTTTATGTTTCTATTGCTTATTAATGTATTTATAGTGAATTTATCAATTTATGGTGAATTAATGTTTTAATACCATTTTTTAAAATGTACAATTTATTTTTGTATTTATTTATATTGAATCAAATCATTTATATGAATTATTTATCTAGCTTATTAATATGCAGTCTTCTCTTCGATTCTCAAATATGTATTAAATGCAACTCTGAAGGAATTCTATTTACTTGTATTTTATTAATTAATATGCTTAAATATATAATAAATATAATAATAAAAAAATATATATATGTATATATTAGTCCGGCTAAAGCTTTATTACAAATACGCATTGGTCTGGGATTCCAAATTTATCACTAAATGTTCTGCTCCCCCGATGTCCACAGGGCTCCCCCATTTTCAATGTAAGCTTTTCCCTCAACTGCAGGCTGTTCTTTTTTTATGCACTTTACGAACAACAATTACGACCGCATCAAATATTGTAAAATATGAACTGCAAACCTAAATAAATATTTATTGTTTGCTGTTTAATATTTAGCGCTGGGCGTCATCAGCAGCACCAGGAGTAGCAGGAGCAGCAGGAGCAGCCGCAGCAGCCACGCGCCCCACCAAAAAAAAACACAAAGCTCAATTGTTTGCCATGGTGGAGAGTTGTTTGGCATAATTGAATATCAATTCATTTGAAATGCGCGCCACAGGCAAGGAGGGGGGGAATAGCATTTTAGGAGTTGGAGAAGCCTTAAATTATGTATGCGTACATATATGATCATGGGCGAGAAAGAGAGAGCAAGAGTGGGACAGAGATTGTGGAATATTTATAACATAAATTATTAGCATGCAAAATGCAATTGATGCCCTCTAGTGATTAATTAAAATGTTTCACAGCACATATAAATTTATATTGTTTATGGCGATGCGTACATACATATATATGTATATATATATATATATATATATATATATATTGTGTAAATGTATATATGTAGATGAGCGTATATAGTGTACATGGGGCCAATAATTTGGCTAGACCAAAACTCGAACCAGACAAGCTCAGAGCCCTGCACCATGACACGCAACTTGGCAAAACAAAGTGAGACGAAAAGTTTTGCAAGAGACAAATGACCCTTAAAGTTAAAACTAACAGTGACTAAATGGATACAAGAGCAGCAAAAAAATTCTGTGCACTCATCCTGCGAAAAAAGAGCCGAAGGAGCAGCAGCAGCAACAGCAGCAACATGAAATCCTTTAATTGCTGGCGTAGCCAGTAGCCAAGCCAAGTGAAGCTTCCATTTGTCTTTCAGTCAACTGCTGACGTAACTGGCACTCGCACAGCGCCAGGACGAACGAGGACGAACGAGGCATGAGGAATGTACCTACCACCCGCCCTCACTGGCCCCGCCTTACCCTTTTGAGGTTCAGAGGCTGGCCGCGTGAAATTGCAAAAGTGTTTCACCTGAATGCATGTGGCAAGGCTCCAGCTGCTGCTCCACCCATGGCACATCTGGGTCTCCCAAGCAACTAAACAATAATACAATGGAATACATAAACAAACAGACATCAGTAGAACTTCCTGTTGCCCCTTTTTCCTCTTGTCTCTTACCTTTTTTTCTCTCTCTCTCTCTCTCTCTCTCTCTCTCTCTCTCTTTCTCTCTGTCTTTCTATCCATGCACAATCCAATCACACGAATGAAAACAAGGCTCAGCTAAGCGCTTTAAGGCAATGGCTGTTCCGAGTCTGAAGCGAAACATAAATAATGCCACAAAGGATTTCATACGAAAGCTCAAGGGAAACTACAAAATGAGCGCAAGGTGTAAATAATACAAACAATTTCTATATATTTAATCGATATTATAACTTAATAGATATTACTTTGTTGTAAATCTAATATAGGTTGTGCATGCTTCAATCAAAAGGGGAAAATATTTTGAAATATCTGTACTTAACATTGACTATAGACATGGCTTTTCAAAATTTCATTAGTATATATGATGGACGATGTTCTGCTGAATACTATTTATATTAAGAAAATTTTCTAAAAATTAATTAAATAAAAATATGCTTTAACACACAAATTTAATATTTTATCCAAATATTATCAGCAAAGTTAAGTCAACAAAAAACCACAAAAAAAAAATATATATATATGTATATTTATTTTACTTACATACATCAAGTTGAGTCCGTCAATTCAGCCAAGTGTAACTACCGCCAACATTAAAACTATCGTTAACAAAATCAAGTTTTCAACTAAAAGTCAACTCAAAACAATTTATTGGCAAAAGGTGAACGAGAGTATTGCTGCTTCGACTGTGTCAAGTTCAATTCAAGTTTCTTGCTGCAATTTTCCTTCTCCATCTCCCTTCTTTTTGTTAATGCAAAACTTGAACTCAACAGCAACAAAAAAAACAGAGAGAGGGTGAGAAAGAGACAGACAGAGAGAGAGAGAGGCAATGAGAACAAAAGAATGGAATCTAAGTGCAAAAGAAAAGTAAACAATAATAGGAAAAACTTCAGACACAGGACCATAGAAGACGTCAAAGTGAGCGATTGTTGGAACGTGTCACGGCATCAATAGTGGACCGTAGAGGATCAACTCCCCAAATGCAACCAAACAAGGCACAACTAGCATAGAGGGAATCAGAGTGTGTAAAGGCACAAAAAAAAAGGGGAAAAGAAAACAAAATGGGAGTGCAATGCATTGAGGCTATAGCGAGCTAAATGGCAATTGCATTGTGTTTGAGGATTGCCAGGAAGTATAATTTCGAATTGATGCCAAGCAAACTGCCAAGCAAACTGTGGTCAGCTCTAAAAGCGTTCCATCAATTTTCAATTTGCCTATGCAAAGAACGGGCCACACACCCACACACACTCGCACACACACACACCTGCCCAATCAAAGGTGTCTTTTGAAATAGAGTGTCGCGTCTTATGCCGTAAAAGCTATGCAAACAACTTGCAATAAAGGATGTCTTTATGCTGAGTACCATAGTTGGGGCATCTTCTTGGCATCTTAAGAAATTCTAATTTTGATGTCAAACAGCGATTAAAAGAAACGAGATTACCTGCTGCATATTGCATGAGTGCATTTTCTTCTGTTTGCACAGAGTTGCTTGCATGCATTCCACGTCTCTCTCTTGTGTGTGTGTGTGTGTGTGCGTGTATGTGTGCTCTGTGTGTGTGTGTCCTGGCTCATTTGCACTTTGACGCTTCATTGCTGGCAAAAAGTGCAGAGTCAGGCAGGTGCAACTGATGGCAATGATGACGTTAACGAGTCCAATAACTGCTTAGCTCCATTTTGAATCCCATCGATGCAAATAAGAGCCGTATGACATGGCCGCACAAACCTGATGGGCAGACAGTTTGACAAACAGATTGACTGACTAACTGGACTGGCTGACCGACTGACTGGACCGATGCTTAGCACTCAGCACATAGGCTTAGCCGCAGCGGCTTTTTGACCAACCGCAATATAGAAAAGCCGCACACGCAAAAATCTGTTAAATTTTCAGCACGCACATATAGGTAGCCAGATAGCCAGTGATAGATATAGCCATAGCCATGGCCATGGCTAAAGCTAAAGCCATAGTCGCCACAGCAATAGGCGCTTAAAAAAGCTAATGGAACGTATGGCAATGATTGTCAAAGCAACCGAAAACCCACTGCCCAATTCCGCACACATACACACGCGTACACACACAAACACAAACAGAAGCACACACAAACAAGCGAAAGCAGTTGCGATTTGCCATTTGATTGACTGCGAAATACTCTGCTTAAGGAGTTAAAGAGTTCATGCCAAAACTAAAAATTCGACTAGAATTTGTAAAAAAAAAAAGGCTAAAATTCTTAACAGTGTAAATGTACAACATATAAAACTGGCTTAGGTTAGTTAATTTACAGAGAATAATTAAAATATATCCATTGTCTGTAAAAATGGCTAAATCTAGCTAAAAAGGAGACAATATATAGTAGACTTATGCAAATGCATAATGTGCCTAGAAATATAACTTAGTTGTCTAGTGTGATCATAGCTAATCGCATACGGGAATATGCCTTATATAAATATAAATTCGGTTGTCAGATCTCTTCAAATCGATTCTTACTGATCTGTATTGAACTGTATTAAAATTCCATCACATGAGAAACAGTTTCATATGTTTAAATATATCATTATATCCGCATTATGTCAGTCCTCCAATATATGCCTCTTTGCCAATCGAAAAACAGTGTATTGCCCGCACACACGCCCCTCCTTGAAAACCAAACCGCCCACTCATGCACTCTCCACGTACAATTTCCGGTTGAACACATTTTGTGGTCGGGCGCAAATGCATTTATATTTGAGCAGCAGCAGCAGCAACAACTGCAACACCAACAACAGCAACAACAATAGCAACAACACACAAACAGGCAGAAAGCTTAAGCCATTTCATTTTTGGTTCGTTGGCGCTTGGAGCATTTGCCATTTTGGACTGTTGGCATTGCCTGTTCTACAATTTTTATGACCACATCGGTGGAGGAGACGACGAGGAGTGGCCAGAGAGGCAGGCGAACAGGCGGGCAGTCACTGAGCGCTCATATTTCTTAGAGCTCATATAAACACTTGCAAAAACTAATAGAAAGCAAGCAGAGGCTATATAAACATGGCCAAGAACAAAAGTTATCAGTAGAAGAAACGAACGAAACGAAACGAAACTTTAGTACACTGGCCAGAAAATTGTTGCCCGATAATAAATAAGAGAATATGTGTAGAGTGTGGCAACAGTGAGAGTTGCACAAATGCATTATTTATTTATATAGATTTACGGAAGCTCGCTTTAAGAAGCGGCTTCAAAAACTATATATCAAATATGCAATATGCCTATATGACTTTTGACAATTATTATTTAATCAAAGTGGAAAATTAAAGTGCAATTAATTTACTAATTTATTAGTTTTGTATATATTATACAAATGTTCTATTTTGTATAAAAGTGTAAGCCCAAAAAGAAATCTAATTTTATATAATAAAAACAATAAAAAAAATATTCGACTTAATAAGTCACTCTTGTATTTCAATTAACTTATGAAATATATGTTACAACCTCAACCACATTTCTCAGAATTACAAAATAAAACGCCATAATGTCATAGTAGTCGAACTTATTTAAGTAAGCTATAATTATAATAATAATAGTAGTTATTTCTTTTCCAAGCTCCTTCTAAAAAATGCAGTAAATTGTTTATTAACTATTATTAACGTGGAACAATCTGCCGTTATGTTTATTTATACGTTTAAATATTTAATACATTTTTTAATAGGAGTCTTCAAGCTCATTTATCATACATATAGCCTATAAGTATATAGATAGAAGGAAAAAGAAACTTTCGCTCAAAACCATTGACAAATGCTTAACGTGATAACGGGACCCTATCTATACGAACATAAATATTAAACACTTTATTTATTTATAGAATGTAAAGATAATACAAATATAAAACACAATTAAAATGAAAACATTTTGTTTCTATACTTTTGAGCACTATTAATAATTCAACAAGAGAAAACCTCGAGCGACAACAAAGTTCAAAAAATATAGCATACTTCTGGGAGCAACAAATTGTTTATCATACTGCAAGTATTTGAGTAATTTGTCTGTGTATATATAAACATAAATAAGATTTGATAAAATAGTTGAAGAGTTAAAAATACATTTAGGTACGCTCTCTCTATATACATACACATGTGATCTTACTTTACACATTAAATCTTTTAAGAGGTAAAGTGAGACTCGGAGAGGGAAGGTCAAGTGTAAGCACTCGCATTTGCTGGCTCCATTTGTAATTTATGAAACGCAGCTATAAACAAATCGAAAGCGAGTGGCCGCAATGGCCGTATGAATTTCGATTTAAGCCTCCGGTCGGAGTCGCTGGCCGAAACGGACGGACGCCAGAGTCACTAAGTCAGCCTTGGAAGGGGCAGAGAAGCAATGACGATGGATCCGGCTGCTGCTATGCATTGGCAATGAAATTGTGGGCCAAAACACGCACTGTGCCGTGTGCAGTTGTGTCTGTGTGCGTGAGACTGTGTGTGAGCTTATCTGCGTGTGTGAGAGCTGCACATACATAAATAGCTTGCGACAGGCTGGCTTCCAATGGGCACTAGGCTAATTTACTTCCCATATGAACCAAACAAAACCGAATGTCTACACACACACACACACGTCTACATGCACTCAGACACACACTCATACACTCTCACACACACCTACATACTTACATAACGAGCAGGAGTGATTTTCTGTGTCATTTGGTTGTAATCGTGTCTGTTGTTTGTTACATATTACTATGTGAGACTGTGCCAAATGGGCCATGTGTTTGTGTGCGTGTGCGTGTGTGTGTGTGTGAGTAGTTTGACTTGTCTTAATGGTCATGTTAAACAAATGTTTATCAAGCCATGCAGCTGCTGTTGCTTCAAGTGCAACTGCAACTGCAACGACTACGCCCAGCACATTAGTCATTTTGCTCAAGTTGTTGTTGTTGTTGTTGTTATTGTTGTAATACAGGATTAGCATTGGAGCATCCCACATGCAGCAATGGCTTTACCAACGAAATGAGTAATGCATTGTGAAATATGCATAAGCAAACTACATACGAAAATAGCTAAGGTTAAGGTTAAGCGGTTTGTCAAATGTTAAGAGGCCAAGCCAGACGAACATCCAGCAGCCCCACCACCCTTCTAAGCCACCCCCAGCTAATCTTAGAGCCAGCACAAACTCAAGCCACGCAGCAACAAAATTGAAAGCTACAGCTGAAATATTACACAATTTTCTAATATATATACACAAAGATAACAGCATGAAACATATTGGCTTGCCAATACACAGACACAGACACATACACATGTATAGGGATATAGATACATATGCTAATAAGTTACGATACATTTAATTTGCAAATTAGCCAATTGGACCATTTGGAATTTCCTACATAATTATTCCTACTACGTATATTGTTAAGCAAATACAATATTTCTGATTTCAAAATTTTGTATATGTTTACTTTACTGTGTTCATATTAATCGGGTCGTTTACTAAGTAATTTCGTTTCATAACAACAGCTTATCTTAGGCCCTACTTAAATATAGATTTAAATATATATTCATTCATTATTTTAGGTCTCTGTATAGCAATCGAAATCGATTTAGTCTAATCGATTATAAACGGTATCGAAATTCAGTTATTAAATTATATCCCTCACATCTTTAGAGCTTATCTGTGATCTTTTCATTTAGAGTCATACAAATTAATTTTTATTATAATTTGAATATAATAGGCGATCCAAATCAATGCCAATAACACTTTATTAGTAGTAGTAGTTATCGATAATAAAACCAATCGATGTTTTTTTTCGACTGTACCTGCTGTACAACCATCTGAATGTTGCATTCTAATGGAGAATCAACAAAATAGATTGTTATAGGTAGTGTTGTACAGTTGATGTGATATGCACCTACAATATTAATAGAATGCTTGATATTAATACTCGAGTAGATCTTGTCTGTCGATATTGCGGGTGTATTTCAGGAAAGTATGGAGGGCAGCTATAAGTTGTTTACAGATAAATATAGATACAGATAAATATATTAAACATTATTTACTGTACCGTGAATATGTCAATAAAATTTTCTGTGGTTTTTTTAAATGTGCGATAAAGCAAGTGTGGAATGGTGGGAATTGTAGATTTAAAGATGTTTTAGACTATCAGCGGATCATGCAGCTCCGACTCAATAGGCATTCCCCTTTTAGTTCTATAAAATTATACCGCCAACATCTTTAAAGCTAAAGTCTTGTTCATAGACGTGCATGTTTATGCAATTTGGATTTAATTATTTAATTACTGCATTTATACATATGTAAGTACAGCTATGTATATAATAAATACATATTTCAATGTAAATTCTCCATTGCACAGCTAGACCTTGCTATTAATGGCTTGAGGGAAACACAGACTTACACACACTTACATACACTCCCTCACATACTCACCATCATCATCGTCATCATCATGAATTTATAACACTTTGTAGCACCTGACATGCACCTGTAACGTTTTAATTTACATATTACATTGTGTTTACATTTTACAACACTTGCACTTCACCGGGAGCACTAATAAATAACAGCTATTTAATTGTTTCTAACAATCAGAGAGTATGAAACAAAACGCACGAAATAATAAAAGCAAATGTGAATAAAAACGCACGCATGAGGAAAGAGCGTTGCCAGACAGTTGACAGAAACTAAACAGATGATCTACTGAACGAGGGTGGTGACTAAAGTCTGTTAAACCGGTGAATGAACAAGTGCTGCCAGCCTAATCTACTTCAGGCTAGATCCTGTGAAAATGAAAATGAGTATGGGATGAAATAGCCTGAAATTGAGGCACGCTTTGCATAACTCCCAGTCTTTGGGAGAACTAATGAACATTAGAAATTGTTCTCAATGCCCTCAAATAATTATAAATAGTAAATTTCTTGAGAAAAGTAATTAAATAATCCGATTTAAATCTCTGCCTCTATATATGGTGTATGTCTATCTCTATATCGCTATCTCTCTGTCTGTCTCTCCATTTGCCTGCCAAATAAATGCAAGCTATGAAGAAGAACTACGAAAGATCAGTTAAGTTGTAAATAGTGTATGCAATATTCATTTGGTATTTATATTTGATTAAAATGAAGCTAGAATAGCAGAGAATGTTCCCATTGCAATGTTCACTCGAAGCTCGACTGCAATTCTCAACATTTGAGATCGACTTAGCGATCGATTGAAAGAGGCCTATATAAAGGGGAGCACCTACAGCATTTCTTTAGTCGCCCAAGCCGGGTGAAGGGCAGATCTGCAGTGCATTAAATTGAAGTGTGTGTAAAAATTTAGTGATCGTTTAATAAGAATTATAGAAAATACTTAGAGGAAATACTTGGAGGAAATAGTTGAACGAAATACTTGGAGAAAATATTTGGAGGAAATACTTAGAAGAAATACTTAGAAGTACAGAATGTAAACCAACATTTTATTTGATTTTTAATTTTATTATTATGAAAGCTCTCTTCGAACAACCTGTTAAATATAAAACTACTTTTCGTATGTTAGCCAGTTCCAGCCTACTTTTATACACAATCCAACATATTTCAGAGCTCAACAGCTGCCATCACTAGAGTGAGCCATACCAATGTGGTGACTAATTGCAGCGTGTGTTGACTTAATTACGCAATTATGCCAAGTGTGGTGACTAATCAGAGTTAAGTATTGAGCTGCATATGTGCATAAATCAAATGTAAGTCGTGGGATTATGTCTAGTGCGGTGACTATTTGATATCAACATAAATCATGTGACTTTGTCTAGCTTAACGGAATTATAGTTCAGCTGCTTATGCATTTACTGTTCACATAATATATATGTATGTGTGTGTCTGTTTTTTTAGCAAATCAAACTTGGGCAATTTGGCTCATAAATATTGCAGACAAACGGAAGCTAAATGATATAAAAGGATGTTGCACAGTGGCGCTGTGCGTTCCGTATTCAGTTGAAAGGCAAAATTAACAATATGCAAAATTCATGTTAAAATATCGGAAAAATATATTTCTTTTCTGCGCAAGCAATCCTTTCCCATCCATCGCTTTTACAGACCTTTTATTTGGTTGCCTGCACGAGTTTTCTTTTCGTTTTTAGTGTGTGGGTGGGCAGAAAGAGAGAGAAAAATAAAAAAGAAAAAACAGGCAGCAGCTCTCACATGCGGAAGGATTGGGCGGCATTGCGAGAATATGGAGTAAAGGGTAGATGGCTCTTTCATATGCTCCATGCCAAAGCAATAAAAATGTAACTTGTTGTTTTTGTAGCTGCGGGTGTGGCGCTGCTGCTGCTGCTGCCGCTGCTGCTCTTGGTGAATGAATGAAAGCGTCGACCCGTCGACGACTCCACGATGATGCGAAATCGAATCTCGAATGCTTTTGCCCGGCAAAGTGAGCGGCTCTGTGGATTAGTGTGCATGTATGTGTGTGTGTGCATGGATGTGTGTGCATGCGTGTGTCGGTGTGCATATAAAAATACAGTTATCTGTTCTATTTGCGCATTTATAAATATTTGTTTGCTTTAGTTCTGGGCATGCACATTACACAGGCTCCGCCATGTTCCGTGAATGGCAATGTATATTTATATGTGCATGTGTATGTGTGTGAGCGTGAGTGTGAGTGTGTCTGTATGATTGTGATTGTGACTCTGAGTAAGAGGTATTGAATGTAGCCCTTACTGAGCCGGTTGCCGACCTTTGGCCGCCCCAGAGAATGGCTGCCTGACACCCAAAAAAAAAAAAAAAATGGAAAAAATTGCAAAAAAACGAGAGACTCTTTTTTCTGGGTGCCTCTGCTGCTGCTCTTTTGTTTAGCTCTGGTTCGACCACTCACTCTGTAGAAAAAGGTACATCTATATTCTCTTTCGCCATAGTTTTTTTCTTTTATTATCATTATTTTCTGTTGAGTTGTTTGGCATAAGCACTTGGATATGTGTCAAAATTCAAGACATCAAGTTGATTTCACTAGTGCAAAAAGCAAAAAGTATCTCATAGATACTTTAAATGCCAAATCAAAAGAAAATGTGAAAGGAAATCTTTGCAATTGACAGAGCTTAAATCGAAATATTTGTTGACTTATTTATGGGAATTTTCACAGTATCTTATATATGCAAATAAATTACATATACAATGGAGGACAAAAGTATTTTGACAACGCATTGCAAAAACTTTAACCGCTTATTTCTGCGTGCTGAGAGAAGTAACGGTACCCATTATATTTTTTAGAGAGAGCAAACATACTAGGCTTTAAGTGACCATAATATTGCATTGATGACATGACTCATTATTTTTCTATAATTATTTGCATGGCGGATTATCATTATTTAGGTGGACAAAAGTATTTTGACATTCCCTTTCAAATTCATTTTCGGTAATTTGCTTGGATTCAAAAATACATATTTTTTCCTTTTAAGTTATTTTTGGTGTCTTCTTTAATAATAGCCATTATTTTATCATAGTTTTCGGTAAATTATGGGCAAACAACGTGATTAAGTGAAATCATTAAAAAATTAGTCGCGAACGAAGATTAATGCAGGTATTTCCGAGGAAAACCTTACAGCCTTATAAAATGCACCTCTATGAGCAATTTATAACTAAATTAACAAACAATAAAAAAATTATTCACTAAAACAAGAAAGCCAGATCGAAAAATTCATTCCAAAAACCTGTAAAAGGCCGCATCATATTGACAAATCTTAAAGAAAATGTGCGGATTTTCCTAAAAGTCATGTCGATCAAACTTAAAAATAATCATAAATTATCAATAAGCAGAAAAACTATCACAAGTCGGCAAAAGAATGCCAATTTTTCTACGTTATAGATCTTCCAATACTCTTAATATCACTATAAAATAAACTAAAAAGGTATCGATTTGCTAAAACCTTCATAGGCAAGCCACAATTCTTCTGGGGAAAAAGTATTATGGATGGATGATAGTTCCTTTGAGTATCCTGGATAAAAAAAAGCGATTTATAGCAGGTTGCCAAAGAATATTCGCAAAAAAAGGGCCTATGTACTAACGTGGTGAAGAATTGGTAATGCCCTGGGGGCTCGCATGTGTCAATAGCCTCTCCAATTTGATATTAATGAATGAAAAAATGAAGAGGGATAATTATTTACGTGTCCTGAATGACCACTCATCGAATTCCGGTTACCGGCTCATTGGAAAATCATGTATACTGCAGCAGGACAATGCTCTATGCCACAAGGTCCATATTTTAACTGAATTTTCTGGGAATATTGAAGTCAATACATATGATTGGCCACCTCAGCGCTCTGATCTCAATATTATAGAGAATGTGTAGGCTTACGCAAAAGTAAAACGTAGCTTAGACTTATCAAGAACGCCCAAGGAGACGGATTGCTGAGGTTTGAGGACCTTAGCAGGATTTTTCAATAGAAACATTACAAAATTTGGTTAGATCGATCCCTAGACGCTTGCAGATAGTAAAGGAGGGTTTAATTCTAATTAATATTTTAGTTACTATTACCATTGTTAAGTTTTTGTCTCACTTTATTTAATAAATATTAATGTCAAAATACTTTTGTCCACCCAAATAATGACAATCTGCCATGCATATAATTATAGAAAAATAATGAGTTATGTTATCACTGCAATATTTTGGTCATTTATAGCTTTTTATGTTTGCTCTCTCTGAAAAATATAATGGGTACCGTTACCTCTCTCAGCACGCAGAAATAAGCGGTTAGAGTGTTTGCAATGCGTTGTCAAAATACTTTTGTCCTCCATTGTAAATGGTGTAGCAAAATTACAAGAATTTTACCTTACTCATATATTTATTATTTATTTTTCTAAAATATTTTCTAAAAACTTAATTTAAATTATTCTGTATTAAATATTACTTATTTGAATATTTTAAAGCAGAAATTTCTTGCTCACATATCTGATAACAATTTTATAGCTACAACATTGCTGTTCATTTACAATAATGAAATTTTTAGCAGAACAGCAACTGAGACGCAATATTTCTCAGAAATTCAAGTTCACAAATTTATGCCACGTTTAAAGCTCAGCTGTATAGAAAACAAATTCCAAGAATAACACTCAAGCTTGCTGAACATTATTTGTATTTTGTTTGTATTTGTTGTAATATATATGCTAGGAGATATGGCATAGTCTTTACGATAAATGTTATATCAATTATGTGAAATATTGGAGGGCTAGATATCATCAGTTATAGTGAACCTATTTGATATAGAGATCGAAGTTGCTCCCAATATCTCCTTGATGGTCCAATTGTGATTTCATTATATCAAATAAACATGAAAGATGTGTTTAGTTTTCTTATTTGCTGGACTTAATTTATTTGATTAATGTTAGCATCCCAATGAGCATTAGATCCCAGTTAACACAATATTTACAGCTACAGCTATATCTAGAGACAAGTATCAGTGCTGATTAAGAACAAGAGTAATTTTCTCAATTTTCCAAATTTAAACTGGATAAATTTGAGAAATGTTAATAGCTTTTCCATTTATGTTCGGAGACCCAACCCAAATGGGCCAAGGAAAGCAATATGTTTATTTGCACTTTCATATCTTGCCAGCATTTGATAGAGTTTTCAGCTTATGCACATCTAGTGGTACGAAGGCATGCTCAAACTTTCTGCCAAGGTCGTCCACTCGAGCGTCACATGCCAAGCGATGAATGAACGAGGAGTAAAATAAAAGCGAAAGAAAAATGCTGAGAAAATTTCATTTTCAAATTGCACCCTAGTGACACATTTTGCAAACCCAATCCGTTTGTACATATATATATATACACACACACACACACACACACGCACATATAGATAGAGATAGAGAATGCTCCAGTTGAGGCGTCACCTAGTATGCTCCCCAGACAATTGGAAAACTTTGAGGCGACTTTTTGCGTATTTCCATTGCGAGGAGTTTTCATTGTTTTTCTTACGACTCATTTCACGTTTTAATTCCTAGGCGCCTCGGCGACTTTCTGCATCATTTGCGACGACAAATTTGCGCTGGCAAACCAGCTGGGCGTGCTCTACATATACATACATACATATCAACATCTATCTGCATATTTATGTACATATAAATGCGAATTGGGCGTGGCATAATGGTTCGTGTCCATTGATAATGTCAAAAGGAGTTGCGCGTCTGTTGCATTAGCCGGATTTTAAATATTTGCCTTTGCCATACTAAAGTCCCAAATTGCTTGGCCCACTAAGTGTTCAATTACCGAAAAGTACGTAGCGATGGCCCAGGACAGAAGGACGGTCGGTCGGACGGACGGACGCCTTGCCAACCGTAGAATGCTTAAGATAATGACAAACAGTCCCAAGTGGGAGAGATGGGGCGTATACGTAACCAATGATGGACCACATTGATAGCAGCTGCGATTGATGGCTGCTAAGGCAACCTGCTTCCGCAGAGCTACGGTTACGGCTATGGCGACGGCGACGGCTACGGCTGCCACGGGTACTATGTCAGCTATGGCTGATATCGCTGCTGGTGTCCAGCAATTGGTTTAAATTTTATTTATGAGCTGCCATCAAATCAGCATAAGTAGGTTAAACGCAAATGTCAATCGTAAATTCGCTGACTTGGCCCATAAAACGCCAAATAAATTAAATTGTCGCGTTTCACAGCTGAGCTGAAATACGTGGCCCTGAGTCTGTCAAACCCACCAGATGCCTATAGAATAAAACTGTGCTGTATGCCGCAATATTTCATAAACTTGAGCTCTCCTGCTTCTCGAATTAGCTAATGCCAACATATACATAGACATTGAATGGCATAATCCCTAGACAGCGTTTGTTTAGCCAAAGTGCCGGATCAGATTGACTCAAGGAATCGCCTGAATTTGATGCAGGAGCAGCAGTAGGAGACCCCACTTGGCCCACTTGGCCTGTTGCAGCTGTTAGTTTAGGCACCGAAACACTTCTCGACTCTGCCATCAATATTGTTCCAACTAAGTTTAAACATAATCACAGTCTCTGTCTCGCTCGCCCTCTCTTTGTCTATATCTCTCCGATGGCACTGATTTATATTATCGATTCATTTACTTAGAGAATAACCAATTTATAGCCTCTGCTGTAAAATATATCAAGTTCTGGCTGTCGAAATCAATATGCTGCGAGCAATTCACATTTAATTAGAGTGCGTACTTAAAGCCACAGTTCAATTCATCAAATCGTATGCAATGAACATAAATTCTTAGTTGTTTAAAGATTTCGATTTTATAAGATTTTATACATATGCATATAAAGTAAAGTATTTCTAATTATTAATCATGAATATCAATTTCAATAATTTGCTTACGTTTCGCATATTCATATAGCTTAAATTTATTCATACTTAATTCTAACTAAATATTATATTTATTTAAATTATTATTTTCATTTATTAATACAAACTTATTATTGCTTCTTTAACTATAACTTGTATCATTAAAATACATTAATTTTTTTATTTATTTATATTTCATATTTAACCAATAGATTTTCATCTTCTTTTGCTCTAAACTTTTAACCATATCGTACCGCTCTTTTGAAATCTTCTTAACTTCTTAAATGCTACTGCTAATTAGGATAAATCAGTCAAGTTATGAAATTTCTATGAAAAATTGGTTTAAATCAGTTTTTTTCCTCTTATTTTACTTCCAGTTCTTTTTGTTATTCTTTTCTACATTTTTCCGTTTTTCCTCTGCAGCTCTCGCTTCTACTCCTGTTACTAAAGCTATAATAGAAAAAATTATAATTTATCTTTAATTTATAAAGACAAATCAGCTCAGTCTAAGTGAATTGTAAAAAATAATATGATAACCATATAATATCGCTTTTACATAAAACATGCTTACTAGGCACTACGTATGTATATACCACAGTGTCGCAGTTAGGAAATATTTCTACTACTTTATAAAATGTTCAAAAGTTCAATGAAAAGAAAACAAATAAGTTTTAAACGGACAGAGCTGCCTATACTCAATTTCTTTATTACATGAAGCAGAGCATAAATCACTTAAGGATTACTTAAGACCTATGAAGCATACACATACACACACACACACTCAGAAATCAAAGTGGGTATAGTCTAAGAAATTACCACGCTAACAGCTAGAGCTACGTACAAGAAGTTTTCCACTCAGTGAGCTTTAACTTTGGATGACTCTCTACTCGAATGGAGACTCAAGAAGTGGGTATGGATGGGGCGGGAGAGTCCAGTGCACTGCAAGCTCAGCTAGGGCTGCCCACTAATGATGGGGCCAGGAGGGTAAAAACAAGGGGAGAATAGGGAGAAAGGCGAGTATGGCTGCTTACCACTCATGTCCCCCGACATGGTCCTGGGCTGGGTTAAACCTGTTAACGTTAAGTTTTCAACCATTGTGAAGCTTGTTGGTCTATAAATTGACTGGTCGTAGCTCAGCTCAGCTCAGCCGTGCGCACTACTTGACCACACATTGGCGCATTGTCACGCGCGCTTTCCCAACCTGCCACACAGCCACACAGAGAGACAGAGTGAGTGGGAGAGTCGGGGAGCATGGAAGAGGCAGCTACCAGCATATTCATCAATAGAGCAAATGCCACAGTGTTCATCCAATTTCAGCTGAAACTCGACTTGTCGCTGGGTTAACAAAAAAAATCTGTTAAAATAAATCACAACAATTTGTACATTTTCGCCTCGTTGGCCAGAAACGAAGACGCTACATATATATATATATATGGTGACGATGATGACGTTGGCGACACACACACACACACACACACACATACATACTTACACACATGACTAAAAACCAGCAGCTGCTTTTTGGGCCCGACTGAAAAGGACAATGTCTGCTTGGCTTGATTTTTTGGGCTATTAAGTTGTCATTTGGCTGCGGGTATACTTATCTTTGCATCTGTATGTGTGTGCCTGTGCGTGAGTGTGTGGGTGTCTATTTGAGCACGTGACCACAGCTATCAGTCGGCTGCTTCCTCAGCTCAACTTATGACAACTTTGATTGCAGTCAATTTATTAACAGCTTTGTGAATGTTGCCAAAGCCAGCATTTGACCAGGTAACGGAGCGGCATATATGACATATGCCATGTGACGAGCGGCATACGGCATGCGGCATACGGCATGCGGCATGCGTTGTGTGGCAGGTGGCAGCTGTTGGGTGTCGGGATTGAGCATTACAAATGCCTGACATAATTGTTTAACGCCATGTTTTTAATTAGCCGCCACACACGGACGTCAAATACAAAGCTAAATACAAAAAGCATGTCAGCCAAACAAAGGGACATGATAAACGTTTGTGTAGGAATACAAAAAAAAAAAAAAAAAAAGAAGCAAATGAAAAAAAAACAAAGGCTGCGAATGTTTGCCAGGATGTATGTATTTGTGTATATATGCTTAAAACCCTATTACCATGGTAATCCTTTTGACAAATGAATTTTAACATGCCCTCGCACACACACACACACACACCTTTGCATGGACAACTCAATGTCAGTTAGCCCTGTGCTAGACGCACCGCGAAAAAGTATGCTATGAAATGTGAACGGCATATGCGTCTGGCTGTTTATGTGTGTGTGCGCGAGTATGTGAGTGAGTGAGTGAGGGAAAGTGTGCGCTCATGCGCATATGTCTAGCTGACATGCATGTAAATATGCCTACGCACATAACACAGCATGTGAATGTGCATAACTAACGACATTCAACTGCGATGCGATTTGCCATAAACTTGAAAAATATCATATTAACTAAGTTAGAACAATTCAATAAAGAGGTCCAGGGCACTAAATTTTAAAAGTCCTTCTATCGAATTAAGGTTTAGCGTAGGATTTATCACATACATATGTAGACATAAAACTACGTATCATTATTCTTTATGCCAAAGTGAAACCAAATTGCTTGCTTGTGATGAAACTTGCATCTCTCCGCCTATACGGACCGAGGCTGGCCTGTCTTTCTTTCTCTATCTATCCCTCTTCCTATTTTCCTCATTATTTTTCCTTCTCTTTATTATTCTATTATTCCATATTCCCCTCTCGCTGTCGTTATCGTTTTTGCTCTCTCCTTCTCTCTCTTTTTCTCTGTCTTTCTTTCTTGATCCCAATCTTTTATTTCTAATTTTATTTTTGTCTTCACTTTTTCTCCCTCTGCCTAGCTTATCTCTCTCTCCCCCTCACTCCTTATTCGTATAAAAAGCTAAAAACAATTTATCAGCTTTTCATTTTTTCGTCTCTTAAGGAGTACCCTATATGAGCAATAAATCAACTGCTATATAAATGCAGTATAATAATCATAATTATTATAAAAAAAAAAAATAAATAAAATAAAATAAACAGAATTAATGGCATTACCATATTTAGGCTTCTCACATTCACTGGAGCATCAGCAGTGAATTATTAACCAAATATTGAATCAGCAAATGGAGTTACGTTTGTGATCGGTTGGCAGGCGGCACATAGCAGCTGGAGAGCATTCGGAGTAGGTCCTTTGATAACAAACACACACATAATATAGCACACGCGACCCCGCTATAAAAATTCAATAGTCCATGCGAGACTTGAAACGGGAAGCTCTTTGAAATCATCTACATCATCAATTTTTGCTTAGTTTTTGCTCGAAATGGGGAGCGAAGCTTGGGCACGCACTTGGGTGCTCCCACAGCGGCCATAGAATCAACCAGTGCACACAGTGGGAAGCCAATTTCGGTAGCTTTCTGCTTCTGCTTCTGCTTTTGCCCTGCCAACAGACTCGCAAATCGCATGCTTCGCTGCCAGATGCCTGGCAATAAAATATTCATTTACTTGACATTTGTTGTTGTTGTTGCTGTTGTTGTTGTTGCTTCACAGGATGCATCATTCAAGTCAAGTCCGTGGCACGCCCACCACAGCATCGGTTCAGCATTTGACACGCTTTTGGGACTCGCGCACACACCGTCAACTTTTTGCACCCTTCATAAAAAATGTAATTTTCAAAAACATTTGGAAATTTGAAATTGAATTTGCCGCACGCTTGAAGTTCGCTGCTTTGGATCCTCCCAGCCCGTTTCTTCCAATCTCCTCCATAACAACTGTATGCAAAGCATCTTCAAGATTCCATGGACGCCCAGCCAAGCCAGCTCCGATACATAAAAGACGAGCCGCACTTTTAGGCTGGGGCTTTTGGGGGCTTAGTAGCAGGTGGCAGCTTAGCTGGCCCCTTCCGACCACCCCCAACCCCTGCCTCGACACTTTCCTTCATTTTTTTCTTTCCTGCAGATATGTGGAAAAGTGTAAGTGACATGAAAGGCGCACAAAGCGCAAAAACCTTTAATAACTTTACGCTCTTTGTTTTCAAGCACACTTTGACAAGTAAGTGACTTTCATCCCCCCCCCCATCACACATCGCCCAACTCCCTCCCTTACCCCACACTCACGACTCTCAAAGGCTGCACAGCTTCCGCTTTGAAGTTTGTGCTCTATGCGTTTCCTTTGACGCTCCGTTTCAGCCCGAAAGCTAAAACTACATCCTTCCGAAAAGTAAACAAACCGGGTAACGCCTTTAAAACAAACGCATCCACCCCACCGCCTGCTTGCCCCATTCCAATGTATAATTTATGACCTATTTATTGTCAATAAATACAGCCTCATAGCGACCATTTCGTGCGCTGCGACTAAATAAAGACAAATGAACCTTCAGTTTAGTGGGTGGATCGAGACATACTTTGAAATATATAGCATATATATACGTTGTATACGCATAAAAAACAATGGCAACTGAGGTACTCATCACAGAGGCCAAATGGGCAGTTTTTATACCTATTGAAATTGGGAAATCCGGGTATAAAAGTTTTCTTAAAACATATGTTACAGTCAGAAAGAGGGATGACAAGTATGTGTATATTCTTTATAGCGATATATATTAAGGACCTGAACAGATGAAGCTTGTTTTAACTAACCAATTACTATTGATTATAAACGTTTTCAAAACGCTATTATTATGGTAAATCTCGCACATTTCTTGAGCTAGACTCTCCAAACTTTGCATTTAGAGTCATATAAATTGTTATTTTATAATTTGAAATCCGTTCATTCAGTGAACTTATTTTATTTCAAAAACTTTTTAATTTTTCAAAATTTCGGTTTTATAGCCATAAAGCAAATATTATGGCTGCGTTAGCCATTTTAATAAAGCTTATCAGCCTCATATGCCTATTTGTATTGAGTAATGGAGGTAAGCTAATACCACTTATATAAATGTGTCGGAATCGCCCGACTAGGAAGGAATCATCCATAGTATACTCTATAAATTGTATCTATGCGTATCAACATCAAGCAAATCGATTATTTATTAATCTTAACTTCGCTTATTTTCAAAACCGAAGCATCTCGAATAAAAAAACTCTCCATTGAGCACACTCCATATCTGGGCACATTACGCAATGCACTTAGAGAGTCCATTAGAGCCAGCAGTGGATTTTTGTGCGCGGCAACTATTATTCATAATCGTGTGCTTATCACACCAGCTGTATGTATATATGGGTGGGTATAACTGACTGAATCTGTTAGCTGTTATTATGAGACTATTTTCCACAGACAAAGACGACAAGATCTGGTGGTTGTAGTGGGGAATACGTTCATTAGAGGTGTAAGTCCAACAATGAAAGTGTTGGCTATCGAAACTTGGAGATGGCATGCACGGTATAGATTTGGGGAAATGGCATACAATATTGCATTGGTCTTCACTGTTCGTGATATAACGCCCAAACATGGGGCTATTGCATATGCTGTCATTAACAGGAGCAAATTAAGACCGCATACCGAATGTTTATTCTGTGGATGGAGTAGAACTTCTGTTGTAAGCGCATTAATAACTGTGTCCACTAAATTGGAACATGTTTACCGATAACCAATTGTTTTTTTTTTTTTTGTTTTTTTTTTTATTTAGAAATCGAAACAAAAGGTGAACCCTCCGATTGCATTTTTTGTATGGAATACCTACAATGTAGATTGCTATAAGATCACTTCTACTGCTGGTGTGATGTGCTCCTACGTACCACATATGGCCGAATTTAAAAATAAAACTGAAGATCTAGGTAACCCGATAATATGCAACCATAAACTTGCTGGTGTATTCCTCGAAAGGCATGGGGAGATCTCAACGTATATAGATATATATTCATTTAGAAAATGGATAAACGGAGCCATTTACATCCATTTCCATACAGCCACATCGCCTCCTCGATCAATTTGCTGTCGGTGGCTTCTTGTGTTGGCCATTAGTATTTTTTTTATCTTCAGCTAAAAACGTGAATGTGTATGATTCCCTCATATGACTTTAATTTTATTTTACATAAATAGTTTTGTACTGTATCCTGAACAAAGTCTTTGCACCTGGAATGATTGGGGGGTAAGCAGATCTGACCAAGCTCCAGCAGAGTATCAGCAAGTCTATCACTTCCAACTGGATCAGTGTTACTTGTTCTCTTAATTTTGTATTGAATATTATTATATATTATATTTAATAATATTGTGAGTGAATACACTTGTATAGGGCTTAAAGGACCGTAAGAAATATACCTGCGGTGTTATTGCGGGACCCTCCAAAATTAATATATAATTGGAATGTCGGAGCACTTACGTGTTATAAGACCACCGCTAATATTGGGTTGATATGCACCTAGATATAAGAGGTCTAGTTCGGACCATCTGATGCTGGTACCCCGCTAATATGCAACAATAAACTAGGGGTTCCAATAGGTTTCAAATATTTACAGATATTTATAGTTTTAGAAAATGGATAAACGGAGCTATTTACCTTCACTTCAAAAGTGATACGCCATTGATGATCGAAACTTCATCGGTCGAAGGATCGATTTGCTCCCCTTGGCTAGTTGTCTTGGTCGTTAGCATTTGTCACCTAGTAGTCTTTTATAATAGTTACCTGACCCTAAAAACGCAAATCGTGATTCCTATGAATAATTTTAATTTTAGTTTTACATAAAACATGTTTTTTTTTTGCTGTATCCTAAACAAGTCGTTTAAGTTTTACAACTTAATGCGTGAGGAGTAAAGTAGCCCTGCCCGAGAACTTTTGTTATTATAATTAATTCACTCACCCACCTTTATAAAATGTTTGGCAAGACTTAACCACAATATGTAGCATTCTTACAGACGTTGAGCGTAGGAAACGTAAAACAGGAAAATAGAAGCCACCCACTGCGGCTTACAAAAAAGTTAAAATATCCCTTTAAACGATCCGTCGTTCAATGCATAAGTGTGTCTGTATGCGTGTGTGTATCTAGGTAAAATGGCATCAAATATAATAACGACCACAACAATGCGTGACATGCATGCAAAAATTGTTGGCCTTAAAGTGTGCATTAGCTGAAAGAAGGTATGGGTGTGCGTGTGTGTGTGTGTAATCTTTTTCAAACACATACACCAAATCACTTTCTAAATGCAATGCCAATAAAAAACCAGAGCAAAGTGTTGAAAAAAATAAATAAATAAATATATGTATATAAATATATATTCATATACATACGTATAAGGGCTGGATATGTGTACAGACGCAGATATAATTTGATGCTGCTGACAGAAGCGTGTCGCAACCCGAGGCGAGAAATGAGAAATAGATACGCTACGTGACAATAGCAAAGCGGAACTGCTAAAAGGCCTGCGAAAACCTCTATATACATTTAGAGAAACTACAGCAATTAATATTGGCACAGATTAAAAAGTTTCGAATCAATTTTTGGTACAGAAGTTTGAATAAAATTTCATCGAAAATGTAAACAAAAACAAATACCTTAAGCTGATATGCAACAAATATATAGAGAAGAACGCATGGAAAAGTTTCAAGTAGAAGATTGAAAGCAGCTTACGAGGGTATAAAATTGCTCATAAATAAACTATTTCAATATTCTCATATTCCATTATTACCAGTTACTTATTTCGTATGTTGTTCAGCTATGTTTATTTTGAGGAAACATGAAAGGAAAACTTTTTTATTATTAAAAAAAAATTAATATAATTAAAATAAACCAACCAAACGGACGATTCGATTTTCTGATCAAGAGTATATATGCCCTTTTCAGCTCTGCCACGTCTACTTCTGCCATACACACATTGAAAAAAATGCAATTTAAGCTGATTTTCTATTTTTGATGGTAACGGTATAACATGTAACACAATTTATTGCATTTAAATTGGCATTTATTCGTCAAAATGGGCGACACAAAGCTGCCATCTGGCGGGCAAATTGTGCAGCTCAGCAAAGCTTTCAGCTAAAAAGCTCACCAGTGAAAACTTTAGGGAATCAGGCACTTGGTAACCATTTTTGCGCTTCTTAATTTTAATTTTAATTTCAACTTAACCTTAAAAAAAATCATTTGTTGCAATTTTACATAAATTTACTTAGAAAAGACGTTTGGACACGACACGAATCCGAATCACTTATGAATTACACTTCTTCGACTACTTCCGTGGGTTTTGCGGCTTCGACGACCTCATTGAGTTCCGCTGCGTCATTGACGGGTGTCTTTTTGATCTATAGAAATCATAATGCGAACTTTGAAATAATATTGCTTAGCGGATTTTCCATTAGCTGAATGCATTTAATACTTATCGGAACATGCAATTAGTGGTCATAGCACACATGCAGGTTTGCAGCTGCCTTATCATGCTTTATCATGCACTTACTTACTTTATACATATCTTGATCTATACATATTTAGTATATATATATATATTATATACTTAGAAAACTATGTTAGTTTAAAATAAGATTTCTTGGGTGGACTTTACCATTACATTGATGCGGCGCATGAGAGAGATAGAGAGCTTATATACTGACAGTTTATGGATCACTTAAACTTAGACCAGAGCGAGGCGAAATTGAATTTTGTAACACCCAACATATATATCACATACAAAATGGCCAACCATTTGCAACCAATCGGTTGCTTAATCTTTTTGTTGAAATTTGTTCTTTGTTGAAGTTAGTTATGTAATTAGTTTCAATGACTTTTCAGGAATTTGTTATTCTTCTGGAATGTATGTTCAACAAAATTGCTGTCATATTTTCTTACTTTGAAGCAACGAATCTTGAAGTGGTCACACATTTCCGAGACCTATTGGCAGAAGATTGATAGAAGATAAAGTTATTATATATAATTATTATGCAATATCTGTTATCTTCACTTACCACACCATAGCCATAATGCCAATGGGCCAATGTAACAAATATTGTTAAGCCATGAACGAGCCAGCGCTCACCCTGCGCTGTCAGATCCGTGCCTAGCACCTCCTCATACCAGGGAAAGCAGCAGACGCCCACGGTTGCGACCAATGGCCACATAAGTATATTGAAGCTATCGCAACGTGTATCCGACATTTGGGCCACGATCAGGCGGCACTATTTAAGATTAAGATTTAACCAACTTATAACCGATTCAATAGACTGTAAACTTACTGCAATATTGGAAAAGATTGTTCCATAGAGTATCCACAGTATGCGCGGTTCCAGGTTAATAACATTATTGCGTGAGAAAAATGACCAAACGAGCGTTATCACAAACAACCAGAGAAAGGCGAAAAATGGACGCAACATCTCCATCATGGGACGCATTTTGCCCGTCTTATTCTTATAGGAGCTGCAAGAGTTAAGACCTTTAGAATCAAGTAACGATTTCAAATCAAATACAAATATTTACAGATATATATTCCGTATAATAATGGGGTGGCTGGACAGAATGCCAGAGCCAATTAGGCCAACCTCGAATACATTTGCCACCGTAATGCCGTAGAAACTCGAGCGATAGATTTCAGGACCCAGGATCGTGGCTACGAACAGCATTAAGCTGACGCCCTAAAATCAAGAGAGAGATATTTTAAGAGTTTTTTAACAGTTAATGATGGTTTATCAGTTTGAAAATATTATAACAGCTTTTGACAGCAATGGCTTAATTAGATTATAAAAGAATGAATCAACTGTATAACAGTTTTAAACAGATAACAGATTATAAAAGCTTATAATTTTTAACCTATAATAATTTATAACAGTTTTTTAATGTCTCTAACAGTTTAATTGAATTTGTTAAAATGTATAAAATTTGTAGATGTTAAACTACATCTTTAAACTGATTACATATATTTTATGAGAACATTTTTTATTTAGAACAGTTTGAATTTTAGTACTTTCAATACTGTATAACAATTTATTCTTCATTTAGTTGCACTTACCCACATGGTAAAATCGTAGCCCCAGGGCAAAAACATAACACCCGTATTGTACTTTTCCACATGTGTAAAATAGAAATTGAGAAATACGTTCCATATAACAAAATACATGCGTATGGGCGGCAGATCATCGGTGCCAAATAGTGAAAATATATAGATTGGTATAAGTGCCGCCGAATAGGAGTCCAAGCCATGATCGAAGAGCTCTCCGAGCGGACCACTCGTGCCGGTGCGACGAGCCTGTTTTCCATCCATGCCATCTATAATAAGTTTACAGCTTAAATCGACTCTGATCTGAGATTATTCTGCTTGGCACACTCACCCAAATTGTAGTAGATAAGTATATTTATGGCAGCCACGGTCCACACCCAGCCGGGCACTGTATTGCCCACCGACTTATCATTGGCCGCCTTAAAGTCCCAGTCGTAGTAGGCTAGCAGTAAAAAGTTCACCACGGTCATGAGGAAACCCACAAAGGTGAGTAAATTGGGTGCCAACCATTTTGGTAAATACTATATAGAGAGGATCTGTAAAAATCTTCGTAATACTTCAATTTGATAGATAGCATACCTTTACGCAGGCATTCCAGAAGGGATGCATAACATAGACACTCAGAAGGCTGGTATCTATGCTATTGTACTAGATGAGAAAAATGACGGACATGTTAAATAATAGATCACAATTTAGTATAACTAATATATAAACAGTCAATGCTCAGCAGTCTACCATTGAAATCAGAAGTAATTCTATTTGATATCTCTCATAAAGTAGCCCTAATCACCAAACTATTTGTTGTTGGAAACATGTTGTCTTTCTCAGAAGCAAACTTTAATATGGGTAAACTAAAATGTGACACCTGTATACGTGTAAGCTCAATTTAAACAAATAAAAAGGTTCGAGACGGGAGTGCTCCACTAGGAAATACCCTGAACAATGCTGATCAAAAATATACATATATAAATTTTACATTAAACTCTTATTAACTAACCTCTAAAAAGCATCAAATTTCTTAATAAGTCGTAACTAAACAAACCAAACGTACAAATAAAAAACATTTGTAAACGAATGAGTTATAGAAGAACATGTGTTTCAACAATTGGAGTACTTGAATGACATACAATTATTTACTATATTAAAATAGCTAATAATATCAGCTATATAGCTAATATTTATATACATTTCTATGTAATCTAAGACCCTAATATGTAAGTTTAAATATATTATATAATTATTTTGTAATAAAATCCAACTCATGACTCCACAATAAGCAATTTATATGTATAAGTATTATTACCAAAGTCTATTGATTTTCAGCATATCAGCATTATATTATATATAGAGTTATATATAATATTGATTTTGCAATCGGCAATTTTCATTTCTGTATGTATTTGTGTCACTCTCTTTCCCTCTCCCCTCTGCTGTGCCACACTCCCTTACAGTGGCTCTATCATTTATTTATAGGTTAATCTGCTGTGCGAATTCTACTCGATCTGTCAATCCGGGAACTATCTCTCTAAAGACAGCACATGCCTCATTTGCAGTTCAATGCCTTTTCTGCGGAATTTACGAAACGAAACAGCAGCAAAGTCCATCCGGTCTATTAAATTGATGACCTAGGCCTAGTCATGCCTAGGGCCGATTTGATAAGCCCACGAGAATGCCAATATATAGAGCACATGCTAGTTAGTGACAGTGACATCGACAACAGCAACAAATAGATCTTCCCATTGCCCAATTCTTAGATTAATCATGCGATCCTCTCCATACCACATACATATACAAGTGTGTGTATGCCGACATATAATCTAAATATATTTATAGCACACTAACCGGAACTCATCGTAAACCTGATAATAACTGATTGGCTTTGTAATAAAATTGATTGAATGCTTGAGGCGCCTTTCAAATATACATGGCACATTGATTTTTCGTATAGCTTCTGGTTGGGGTTCGTGCTGCAGGTGAGCTTCAGTTGGTATTTATTTGTATGTTTGTAGTGTAAACCGTTCAATGCTCACCTTGTAACGCTCGAAGCCCTGCAAATGGGTTTCCGTCAAATAGCGCATGTTGGGCATATTGGCTTTGCTTTGCTATATGTGTATGCTTATATGAATATAGGCTTTTATTGCAATGATAAGAGTCGAGCACAGTTATATTATTTTTGATATAATTATGACCTTTGCCTATGGGGTCAAATGCAAGCAACGGGCTTCGATTTAAACATTTTATGAAACGGTTTTCGTTGAGAAATTTCAGCAGCTGTTTACAACCGGCACGCACTTCTCTTGGCAAATTAAACTAATGTTTCTGCTTCTTCTGTTTTATTATATATATATTTTTTTAAGCACAAACCATAAATTAAATAATCGTTTATATAGACACACGGGATGCCGTTCGCCTGCGGTTCCCGTTGCTCCACTTGCAATTTCTTTTATAGTTTTTGTTGTTGTTGTAGTTGTTGTTGTTGGCACGCAACACGCAAACAGCCGTTACTAACATATATAACAGTTCTTTATATATGTATATACTTAGGTATATATAGAAAAAGCGAAGGCACTTGTCAGACAATGACAACGCTCTGCGACTGCCTCGGCACTGTGTATTATCAAGACTGAAGACGAACTGCTCACTGGCTGGACTGGCCGGTAGCTCGAGCGCAGCCCAAAAATATTTTTATTATTATTTTACTTTTTTTTTAAATCAACTAGGAATATTACAGTCGCATGTCAACGACTGTGCTATACTCTATATACACATATGCAGGTTAACTGAGGCTTATAGCTGTCTAGACTGCGGTGCACTTTGAGTCGTTGGTAATCAAGTGGCGCATTGACGTAAGTGGGCGTGGCTGTAAGAGAAGTTAAGCTAATGCTTAAATTAGCTCTGCAAGACATTTTAAGGCCACACTCTACTCTTCCCTGCATTGAGCGGCGTGAAGTGTATACAAAAATCAAAGCGCTTAATTTAGAACGCTTACTGCGGCTGAGCTTCGGTCGTTCGCTCTGCTTTTCACTAATCCCATTGCACACATTGTTATCGCACAGTTTGCGCCTCTCTTTAAAATTCAGACAGACACACACACTCACACACACTCGTGCACAGCAAGAGCGAATGAACGGGAGGCACACACACGTAAGCACACATGTATATGGGAATTTGCATTGAATGAATTAAAATTTGTAAGAGTCAAACAAGTGCTTGTAGTAGAAGAAGGGGATTATTGGTTATCAAGTTGTACTCTACAGTGATAGTCGCAATCTCCGGAGCAAAGTATTAAGCACATACATGGATTGCATAGCGTACAAAACCCTAACAAAATAAAATAGAATGAATACCTCATCATGTGACTGTGGGAACTCTGGTGCTACTTAGTTAGCATAACTAAATATAGAGCAATATACATATACATATATATTTTTTAAATGTATGTAGTTACTTAAACATACATATATATTTATGATTTTCAAATAGTTCAAGTTCAACTGATAACCCAAAAAAAATGAAGCCAACGGGTTGCCAAGTGATTAACAAATTGACAACACACTAAACAAAAACAAACAAAATCTATTAAAAGAAACCTAGAGGTTAGAGCAAAATATGCTATTAGAAAATATTATAAAATACAATCAAGAGATTTTAGAATAAATAAATTTAGAAAAAGGTTTTGTTTTTAAAGTTTTTAAACTTTGTGTTATAAATGGAATTATGAAAAAAATAGAAATTTCAAAAATATTTTAATCTTGTTTGGAGGTTAAAATAGAGTTTCTTGTATGGAAATATGGCAGAATGAACATTGTTATACGAAAATTTGATAAAATGTATTTTTTTTTTATGTATATATATCCCAATTATAATTTTATAATAAATAAGCAAAGTTTAATATGAGTTTTCTCAAAAATTTTATAAAAAATCTTAAAAACTCTAAAATGTATAAAAAAACAAATTTTTTGAGAGCTCAAAATTTAACATGTTAACAATATTACGTTCGGATCTTGAACTTATTAAAGTATATTACTATGAAATGTCTTTCTAACACCCCAAAAAAAAAGTGCTGTTCAACGGAATAAATACGATTTTTTGTCGAATATTTTCAATAAATTTGTATATATGTATATAAAGCTTATAAAGCTCACTTTAGTCACTTTAGTCATACATATAAACACATCGCTCATAATTAAAATGTTGTAAGTCAAAAAAATCTGATAAAAATATATAAGTATAAGCAACAATTTTAACTGCAAAAACTAAAGGCCTTGGAGTTTAAATTTTTCGATTAATCACAAATGTCTACAAAATTTATTATAGAAATTTCGAACGTTATTAATTTCCTGCTTCAAAACAAAACTCTAATCATAATACATATCTATACTAATAAGTATACTTTACTTACTTTATATATGTACTATATAGATAACAGATGCAGTCTTATCTAAATTTAGCATGACTCAAAATACAATGAAAACAACTCTATGTTTATAAATAATAAGAAGAAACAGATAAGAAATATAAAATTAAAGTGCAATAGATAACACCAAAAACCTAAGGGAAAATTTTTCGCTATTTCAGCTGTTTTTGTCTTTAGGGATTACTAATTGAGCCATCTGGATGTCTCTGTGGCAGTCAGACCCTCGGAGCGTAGTCGCTGCAACATGGGACGATAGATGTCTGGCGTGAAGGGCAGCAAAACACCGCGTTCCTGGATCTCACCTGGCATTACAAATTGCAAATTTAGTACAAAATATTCCTATATAGTCTATAAAGCATTACTTACCATCCAATATCATTTTGGCAGCAATTGCTGCCGGCTTGCCCACTGTCATGGCCATGGCGGAGTGTCCTTGGGGCTGGCCATAGACTACGAAATTGATGCCGCGCTCCTCGCGACGACCGTCGGGCCAGCGGATGCCCACCTCGTGACGCAGTATGACCAAGTCACGCTCGTCACGCTCTGCAAAGGAGATTCAGTCAGGTCCAAACACTTAAGAGCCAAACCCATTATCACTTACCGAAGGCCAAACGCTTGGACAGATAATGACTAAGCGTGTCCAGCGGCGAGTGCAGCTTAACCACTGGCGTCTCGTCCAGCAAGCCCAGACTCTCAATGCCATCCACGTCGCCCAATCGTTCGACTAGCTTCTGCTTGAGGTTCTCGTAGAAGATGCTCGTGTCGGACAGACCAAGCAGATGGGTGACTAGCTGTCGCCAGGTGACATCCGGTCCGCTGGGATGGAGCAATGCATTTGGCTCTGGATCTATGAGGCCGAGCAGCTGCATTGGCTTAATCGACTCCGAAAAGCCCTTGTAACGTATGGTGCCACGCAGCAGGGTATGCACATCCCGGCCCAGTCCATAGAGTGCGCCGTATTTGGTTGAATCCCGATTGGGGAAACCCTCCAGAGCGAAGCCTGGCAAGAAGTCCAAGCTACGTGGATTGGACATTAGCTCGCCGCCGCCAGAGATCTCCACAATCTGGCCCTGGCTCAAATATTTCGCGGCGGACAACGTGTTGAGCAACACGCCCCTTGGGGACCAGGAGAACTTGTAGCGGAGCGCATTGTTCGAGTGCTCCGGCGCGGGCAGGCCGCCACAGTAGCTGACAAAAGATTCGACAACGCCACCCTTCTCCTGCACTTCATGTATGCACTCCAGCGCCAGCAGATGATCGATGCCCGGATCCAGGCCCACCTCGTTCATGATGGTCACCCCGTTGGCGCGCGCCTCCTCGTGCAGTGCCGAGATCTCGTCGTTCAGATAGCTGGCGGTCACCATATGCGTCTTCTCCGCCACGCAGTAGCGCGCTATCGTGCCGTGGAGACAGTAGGGCAGCAGAGAGACCACCACATCCGCCTTACCACACAGCTCCTGCAGATGCCCAGTGCTCTCGTGCACATCCAAATAGACGCTGTCAACGCCGGCGTATTGTTGGGCCAGACGATCGGCCTCCTCCTTCACCTGCGAGCAGACCGTTATGCTCACGTCCTTCTCCCGATGCAGCCACTCGACCAGCGGAGCCGAGACCATGCCAGCGCCTAGCACCAACACCGTCTTATGGGACTCGGAACGGCCTTCCATTTTGTGGCGGGAACGATTGCTCTGAGACTCGCGCAGCTCTCGTATGTACTGGAAGCTCTCGGTCAGCTCTCCATTGCTGGCGATGATTGCCTAAGAGAATGCCAAACAGAAGTTAAGAGAGAGAGAGATTGCAAATGTACAGTGAGCAATGAAGTAATGTGCACACTTGATAACGCGATGACTGATAAGCTAAACCAGCATATGAGCTGAGCAAATAAGCGAGGGAGATTTGAGTAGTTCGTCGGTTTATCAATATTTCATTCCTTTATATAGAAGACCTTAGCTCTTACTTACCGACTGTATGGGATAGGTGAAGCGTTCCTCGTGCAGCGGCTTCTTGGCATCGCTCTTGATGATGTCGTGCACATGGGGCGTCAATAGCTCACCGAACAAGTCCGTTGATTCGCGCGGCAGCTGGGTGGGCATATTATCAATGGAGCAGACCAACACGCCGGGTCCCTTGAAACTCTTGGTGTCCTTATTGCGATCCGCATCGTATAGGCAGAAGGGCGTGTCGATGGTGGTGCACTCGTTCATGAACTCAATGGAGCCGCCGGGATCGGCGGAGATGTCACAAATAGCGAGCATGCGATGCGGCAGAGCTGGGCTACCTTTGCTCGTGGGTAGCCAAGGTGTATTGGCCGGACGTAACAGATTCTTGGCATCCGGAATACTGATCAGCTTCGGGCTGCCCACGGCCCAGTAGATGCCATTGACAATTACCGATGCGTATGCAGCGATCTTTTGGCTAAATGTGGAAATATAACGTTCGGGAAACTCATCGTACTCCTTGGCATCAAAGCCGCCACCTTCGCGACGCTCCAAATGATCCGAACGGCTCACCTCACAGCCGTATAGCTTATTTGTATCTAGATAAGGAATGGAAATCTCTTTAGATCCCGCGCTTCTCCTTCTTTCCCTCTTCAATACTTACTGCCATGCTCGGCTACCTTGCGCAGCATCTCTGGCGGCACATACTCTATGGGCAGGTCGGAGAACACCTCTTGCGCCCCCTGAGACACATTGCCGGAGCCGGTGAACACAAAGGTCAATGGACCGATTGACTTAGGCATCATGCCCAATGAAATCTCGTACCCACAGTCACGAACCGCCTGCCGAGCCATCGAGGAGTTGCGATAGTTGTGGGCGGGTCCGATGTGCATGAAGGGTGTATGATGGCCCAGTGCCAGCAGGCGCAATCCAATGCCATGTAGGATGTTGACCATGCCTGCCACACCGGCATACTTACCAAACGCCACCTGGCGGGCGCCGCGCTCATCAATGATGCGCTCATAGTCAATGAGACGGATTTTCTACGAATCACAAGTTGCAATAGAATCGAGAAATTTAAGATGAAATGACTGATGATTTCCCACCTTTTCGAGTATGGCATCGAGCAAAGGCATATTTGACTCTTGCGCTTTGATCGTGTGCGAGAAGAAACAATAGGTCTTCCCTGGTATAAGCGCATCAATCGGCACCTGCTTAACGCCAAAAATAACCGAAGCATCGCTAATATCCTCCTGGATCTGAGCTCCAGCTTGATTATAGGCCTATAAAAAAAAATTAAAAAAAATAAAATTAAAAAAAAAAAAATTAAATAGTTTAAAAAAGGTTTGATATTTGTAAACCTAAGAATTCCAAGAATTCGGCTTATCTAATCGAAAAACTGCCCAAATATTATTCGAACTCTATGCTCATAATTTGTCCAATTATTATTTCCGCTTATCCGTAATCTAGCTAACTACAATATCAAATCATAATATTGTGTTAGTCAACATAACACGCGACATTAAAAGATTAATAGCCCAGTTAATTGATATATTTTGAGATTACAAATGAAAGCTAAGAATGACTGCGATATACCCTGTAAACAGTGAAATATTTACTGTAAATTAAAAAAATATATATATGAATGTTTATTTCATGTTTACATATTTTTATATATATTTTGTATACTAGTATTGTTTTTAAATATACTATTTAAATCTTTCTCTTCAAAAAAAAATTCTCAAAAAAATAACAAAAACATGCTTTAAAATATGCTCTTAGTTGGTTATCGAAATTATGAATTCTTTAGATCAATATTTATTTAATATGTTCTATACTATTATTTTAATTTATTTTTTTTTTTAATCTATAAATAAATGTTTCTCCATTAATAACAACGTGAAAAATTTTGCAAAAAAAAAAAGAAAACCTACCCCAGCTATAAATAACTGTAGCGCAAATAAGCTAATGTCCTTGGCAACTAATCTGATTTCGATCTCACATCACAGCTCGCATTGTATTATCAAGCTATTATTGTTTTGAAAATGCCTATCAAATAAATATTGTTTTTCGTAAAGTTCAGCAAATATATATTATCTGGGAAAAAAAGAGGTTGACTCAAAACATATTCCCAGCGAGATAACATGGCATTACGCTACACTTGCGGCTGTTGACTGCTGCCAAGGCTAACGATTGCCAAATTTAGAGCTTATCTGCCGAAAACTTTTATGATGCAGTCCATATGGCCGGCATGCATACATATATATATCATGCGACTCTGTAACTAAGCTCACATATAGCATGCTGATTAAGCCTAATTATAATTATATGTGCATATATTTGATTTGTATTTCTGATAATTCTGGGCTCACCTGCATGGGATAGGCGCGTCGATTGGAGGGCTGGACAATGACCTTGACGCCCTGTTTGACCAACTTCTGGACATGGGTGGGCCCGAATGGAGCACGACGCTCCCACACCGATTGATCCTCGCGACGTATAGCAATCACATGACCATGCTATAAAGAATATATAGATGTATAACGGATGCTGGACAGGATTTGCCGCCCACTTACATGACGCTGTCTGGTGAGCGCAGGTGCGATCGTTGCACGCAACTGTAGAAAACGTGACATATTCCGTCCGTCACTTCTCAGTCAAAGTAAAGAGTTTGCACTCTGTATATATGTATATATATATATGGATTTATTATAATGATGATCCGAAATACTGATGCCGCTGCAAGATCCGTCAGCACTGAGCACTCGATGCGTTCTAAAAACCGTATAAGCGAGAAGTCGACGCGCCTCTATCAGCGGCACGAACGAATCGACCGACAAACGGACGGACGGACATCTGCTGGGCGATAAGCCGGACGCACACAAGGCATAATGGAGCGTCTCCGAGCAGCGTGTAAACCTAATAAAATAATAACAAGAGGCGTGTTAAGAGCTCGCTCTCTTTACCATGTAAACTAAATGATTAGTGAAAGTGTTCCGAAACTGAAAAGTTTCCATTCACAAATTTTTCCATTCATGAAAAGTGGAGTTTTCCGATTTGAGATAAGCGATCGACAGAGTTGGTGTTTAAAGCATTACCATATATATATATATATACATATATAGGTTTTTTATTATTATGAAATAGTATTATAATTATATTTTATCGATTTCATAGTTTCAGTTGCCATTTAGCTAGTTTCGTAGCATTCACATCAAAAACAAGTTTTATTTCTTAACGCTATAAAAAACACTAAAGCTACATCATGGGGGCATAAAGTGGGGGAGGAGGGCTGGCTGCTGTGCGGAATACGCTGGGTCATGCCCATTTTACGATTCACATGCACACGCAGTCATATTATAAATATACATACATATATATAGTTCATTACGTAGCTAAAAAAACAGATATTGCAAAAGTTCTGGTATGCATAAATTATAACATTTATAAATGTGTTGGGGAAATCTATGGAGAGTGGGGTGCAAAAAGGAAATATTGGAAGGAAATATCCAAGAGGCCACATATAATAGAGATACGTTCAACTTTACAGCGCCGGTGCCTCGGGCAACAGCGATGTGAAGAACGTTATGACAAAGGTGCGCACAATAGAAATCACAGAGTTATTGGCATTCGCAGGCTCAACGACAACGGCTTCAGCGGAAGCTGCAGCGGCATCCGTGGCTTGATCCCCACCAGCAGCAGCGCTGGCTGCTGGCTGCGCAGCACCATTTTGTCCAGCAGCTGGTGCAGCTGGGGCTGGTGCAGCATTCGGTTGATCAGCGGCGGCAGCCGCAGCATCAGCTGCCTGTGGATTATTGTCTTGCTCAACGGCAGCGTCCATCATTCGTTGGATTTCTTGCACAGCCGCAAAGGCGGCAACATTATTGCCAGCATTGTTGTTTCGATTGATGTTGTTGTTGTTCCGTTCACGACGACGCCGCAGCACGCCAATGTGATAGCTATAAAAGTAGAAGTCAATTAGTAAATAATCTTAGATTGCTTATCAAACCACATTCGTACTCACAGATAAATCACGCTTGCAATGAGCACCACCATCAAACAGCGCATGGGCGACGAATTGAAATATAAAACTGTTACAAAAATGGCCAACCGAGTAAAGCTAAAGAAACTATCCAACCAATCGCGCACCTCCGGCTCCTCCTGTATATTGGGGAAATTGGGACCATCGACTGGCTGTGGAGCCGCCCTTCGTGCAGCGGCCTCCTCATTGGGCTGTCCAGCCGCAGCGCCAGCTGCCACTGGCACTGGTTGATGTGCCACAAGCGGCACACCCATATTGTTATGAAACCCTGGCATAGTTTGCATAAACGGTGGCAGCACTCCCGGTGAAACGACGCCGCCTGTGCTGCTGGTGCTGCAATAAGACAAATCGATAAATTCTTACTTTTCATTTGCGTCAAACGACACACAAATGTCGTGTAATAAAATTATTGATATTTCCAACTCTTGCAAGATAGATAATAAAAATAATAATAAATATTAAGATAGTGAATAGTGAACCTGATATATTATATATATAACCATATCGTGTCCATAGATAGACATCTATAGACATGTTACGAATACAATAGCAAAAAATCAATAAAAACTTAATCGTTGCAATTATCTGAACTCTGATTTGTGGTATATTGTAGTATACCCTCTACTAGAATTTTTAATGTATTATATAAAGCCTATATTAAGAGTAGTAAAAGTTAAATTCTAGCATTATATGTTCTCGAATATCAACAAATCTGTAAGCAGTCCAAAGATTCTAGAATCAATGAAAATTATAATTGACCAATGAAATGAATATGTATAAGTATAGTAAATACAGTATATATACCAGGCTAACAGATACTAGCACCATTGAGTATTGTAATGTGCTTACGATATGAATATATATAAGTACACTATATGCAGTTTATATACCTGAACCACATATACGAAAGGCAATGAATATTGTAATGTGCCTATGAGTTTATAAGCGTACATGGTATATACATAGTTTATAGACTTCGTAGTTATTACAAATATATCTTGCATTTCCTCAAAACCCTATTTCCTGATCTGTCACAAAATTACATTACAAATAAGCCTGACTCTCACGTTATCTACATTAAGCTAAGCTCATCTATATAGATACATACATGACAATAGCGTACGTCTTTTTGAATACATTGTCTTTTAAAGTTGTGCTTCAAACTCACCGTTGCATCGTTTGTTGCATGTACATCGCATACCACTGCTGGATCCAGGCATTATAAAGCAGCGCCTGCTGCTGCTGGAAAGCCAAATGTGGATTTGGGGCTGTCGATGCCGATGTCGATGACGGCGTAGATGCTGCTCCTGCTCCCGTAACCACTGCAGCTGCCGATGTCGATGCATTCTGACCCATGGCCATTTGGTAAGCCTGATTGTGTAATTGGAACCAGAGATGCGGATCGTTGGTCTGCTGTAGATTTGGCTGCTGATACGGATGCTGGGTGGCAGCAGCAGCAGCGGCGGCGGCAGCGGCTGCCACATGGCGCTGTCTTAGCTCATTGTCGTTATTTGGATTGTTGGTCGGGTCCACGCGTGCCGTGCTCGTAGCAGCCTTTGGAGGCGTGGTAGTCTTATATGGGGCCTTGACAGCTGCATTTTTGTTAGCGCACACCAAATGAAAGATATGATGCTGCTGGTAGACATCCTTGTAGCTGCGAATGACCTCGGACAGCTTTTGGGCATCGTCCAGCAGTTTGCCCGAATAGATAAGCTTTTGGTCATTAATTTCCTGCAAGAAAAGGAAATAGATTAGAATCAATAGCAATTGGCACTTAAGATTAGATGGAAGTTAATATAATGTAGACTATAAAATATATACAAATATAAAGAATATAATATATAAAATATGTATGTATATGCATATATAACTTTTTATTATTATTTTATTTTATTTTTATTGTTATTTTTTTCTTTTTTTTTTTTTTTATACATTCTCAAGTAGATTATTTTATGCTATCTTTAAGGAATATATATACATACATATTTATATATGAAATTGTAAACTGCAATTTTTAGTGGCTTGGGTTTTTATATTATTTAACTTAAAGCATTATTATCTTTTCGAGTGCAGCCTTCACCTGTCTCTCTTTATACGCCAAGAAAACTGATAACGAGGCGTTTTCTGAATTTAGTATATAGTTAATGCTATCAGTTTAATTACTTTCTAAAAAAAGTTTAATGAAGTATCTAGAAATTTCAGAATTTCAATAATTTATTTACGCTATTCAAATTGTTGCTCACTGACTCAGCCCAAAGCTGCTTATCTAATGCCAAAAGGTTAGCTTTTAAGAGCACCAAACAGTATAATATATGTAGATATATACAATAGAGCGACCCAGTTTTGCTTGACATTGACCTTGTTTGCGCTGATAAATAGAAGATAAACTGCGCGAAATGAATTTATAAGATTAATTTCTTTTAGAAAATTAATTATTATTTATCTATCTAAAATAATGATTTTCTACGCTTCAGTATTCAGTATACTTGAACTAAACATAGAGTCACTGTAAACTTGAAGCCGAATGTAGCTGATCAAGTGTTAAACCTAACATATGGAAATATAATAAAGAAATTTGTTTGTCAACATTTCCAGATCATTTCAACAATATTGATTCGCAAGCAATTTATACCAATTTGCATAAGCCTTAAAGACTTGCCTAGAAACAGTATAGTTATAAATAACTTATATCCATAAATCTATATATATGAGAACAGTTGCTTAAGCTGAAACAAACATATACACACATATATACGCAATTTACACGGCATTATTAAGTTGGCATGCGCCAACTTATCTTCGCTTTATAAATAAAACTTTATCATATACAAATTAGCAAAGCGAAATAAATGCAACACAAAAAAAAATAATATTTCGTATATAGTAGACGCTATATACTGTCATTAGACATAGTTTATCAAGTTTAGTTTATGCATATATTTAGTAAAATATATACTAATATGGTATAGTATATATAGTTTATCAATCGTGGTTGGCAATTAAAGAAAATATGAATGACGTGTACTTTCGTGAAGGCAAAACGTCAATTGAGACGCAACTGACTCCAAAAGAGCGAACAGAAATTTGTCGCTCGTGCACAAGATAAACAATAACAAATAACAAAAGATTTGCCAGCGCGACGCAGACAGCTGATAAGATAGACCTATATAAAGCTGACGTCAATGTTTATAATAAATATATATAGATATGCATATATATGCACGCACATACATATATATTTATAAGTAATGTGTGTTTTGTAGTTGTACACATACCGGCTTGCCGGGATACACCAGGGATAGCTGCTTCTTGAGTCTCTGCACAGTCCAGCACAAATCACTCTCGATATTCACATCGTCGTATTGCTGATTCGACGATTTAATCAGGAGCCTAATACCGCTGGCTGTGACGGCGGCGGCAGCGGCAGCAGCAACTGGTTCATTTGTTTTGTCTCGTGCAGCATCGTAGCCAGCGGCCGTGGTGGCCGCTGGTGACGGCGACGGCGTGGCTGTGCCTGTGGTATCATCCATAGTTACTTAGCCCTCCTCACCCTTCCAGATCACTTTCTGCGTCGTTACTAATTGCTAAGCACGACCCACTCGATACGAAATGGAGCAACAAGCGACAAGTGTTATTTTTTTCTCCGTTACTTTATTGTGAGCTCGTGATTCGTCAGCGTTAGGCAGCAGCTGGGCGGCAATTGGGGTATGCAGTTAGTTAGTGCAGGGGCGGGCGCACCGTATTTTCCTCTATTCGTTTGTATGTGTTTGTGTATTGTGTAGACTTCCACGGTCACTTCGTTTGACTCTCCCCGCTGGTACGATTTTCTTTCAACAACAAATTTAGCTAATAACAAATATTGATTGATGTTTTACGAAAAACGTAATTGTTGCTGTGTTTCGTCGTGCGGCGCCTTGCATTGAATTGTGAACTGTTGATTATGAAACGAATTTTCGAGCAGAGCCGAGCTGAGCAAAATAAATAATCAAAGTTCCTTCGTCTACAGCAACACTTGTTTTAATACGTACTCAGGGTTGCTTTGACAGCGTTGGCGATGCCACTGTTGACCAAATGACGTGTATTTAAAACAAACGAAGACAATGTTGTCTCAACTTAAATTATATATAAATGTATTTTTATAGTTGATATAAAACAAATCAATTTCCAATTCCAGCTTAGAGCACATACAAAATCAGAGTAATACAAAAATTATGGCAAATTTAGTACATTATAAAAAGTGAATGATATGGCAACACTACAAACAAATTTCATACTCGATATTCTTGTAAAAATTGTATATTAAACAATTTTACATTGAAATCCTAAAAGGTTAATAGTTAAAGCTCTGCACGCATTTGATGACATTTGGATTTCGCTATCTGTTCACCCCATGGAAAACAAGTCAGCAGTTTCAGCGCTTCAAGAGTATTGTGCCCAGGCAAAAACCGGGAGTCCCGTTTATGATTATATAGATGGCGCTGATAGCGGTTACCTATGTAAAGTCGTACTAATGGATATTGAAGCCTTTGGCAATGGTAAACGCTTGGGCAAGTTCTTAAGTGTTTTATATTCATATTGGAATATTATACTTTGCAGGGCGATCAAAGCGTGATGCCAAGCACTTGGCCGCCGCCAATATAATGCGTAAATTACGCAAAATTCCGGGCTTAAGTCACCTTGGTATCGATGGCACAGATAATGGGGAAGATAATTTCATTATCGACAGTGTGGCTGATGAGCTGACAAATATGAATCGCGACATGTTGAAGGAGCTACGCGATTATTGTGTCCGTCATGATATGCCGTTGCCTGTTATCGAAATCGTCCAGCAAAGCGGATCACCAAATGCTCCAGAGTTTGTGGCCTGCTGCTCGGTGGCGTCCATCAAACGTTACGGCAAGTCCGATAAAAAGAAGGATGCACGCCAGCGTGCGGCCATTGAAATGCTGTGCGTTATATCGAACGATTTGGATCAAGTGTCTGCAGATAAGCAGGTGGTCTCCACTAAGGCGACTGACAAAACTGATCTGGATAGCAGCCTAGAGGATGCAGAGAACGAACGTCGGCGCAAATTCAAAACATATCGGGAGCTAACCGATGCCGGCGGCGAAGAGAATCTTTCCGTCAAGCTCTGCGATCGTCACAATTACTTTAAGTCCTTCTATCCACACTTAAAAGAGGCTGCATTTAAAGAGATCAACTCTGATAGCTACACTTCCAGCAAAGATAAATTGATGGCCGTGCTTAGAGCACTTAAACTTAAGCCATGCATTACCACCCTCGAGGGCAAGTCGATGGAGCCTCTGCTCCAGATCGAATTGAAGTGCGATTACGATTGCGTGTTTGTGGGGCTGGAGAGCAAGATCTACAATGAATGTATAGAATATTTTCGTATTATGCTAGTCTAGACTGAAAAGAGGACGAGTTCCAAAAATGCCGTTGTTTCTGTTTATATATATTTAACATATATTTCAACTAATACTTAAAAACTAATTAAACGTGTTATATACAATAAACACTTGAAATAATGCACATGATTATATATGTATGTATATAAATATATATATATGCATAGTTGTAAATTAATATCTATGCTTATATACTTTGTACATTTTATAATAAAAATACAATACATATATATGTTCTTCGATTATAAAAGCGATAGTTCTGTTAAGGTCGTCGTGTACATTTTTTTTGTTTTTGTTAACGTTGCACAACAATTTGGCCCAAGGAATGAAGCCTGATTTTTGTTTTATTTTTCAAAAACAATAATATATAACTAATTAGTTGAACTTTGTTCAGCAAATACAAAATTACTGCTTTTTAAATTCTGGCTACTTCCCCAATATGTAAATGAACGAAAAAAATATATATTTACAAATTCTGAGAATGCCAAACTATAAGTTATTCTGCACTCAAAGTGTAGATATATTCGTAACAAAAAAAAATCCAAACAATTTTATGAGTTTGTTCTAAATTATATAAAAAGAATGCTGAAAAATAAATTTAACAAGCTTTTCATTTTTAACGAAAGTGTTTAGCTTTCCGTATTTGAAATATTTGTTGCATATTTATATTGAAACAAATAACATTAAACCCAATGCACTTTTATCGAGTAACACTCATGTTCCTTGCGGGACTCCGAAGTTCAAACTAAACTTTAATGTATGTATATTGAAATCTAAATCTATTTTGTTGTAAATGAGTTTCTGATCAACTTTTATATATGCAAAGAGCAAAAAAATTAAATATATAAGGCAATGAACTATTGTATTTGTATTGTATAAACTTACTGAACTCATTTCAGCCAGCAAATGGGCGCAGAGCTTAAACAACCAAGAAATTACATATTATAAGATATAATTTAAGGCTTTCAAAAGAATGCAGTGCTTAAAACTCAAGCAATGATTAAATTTATATATATTATATGGATCTTAGAAATAACTGTTTGAAAAGATTTTATAATCAGTTTCGCCAATTCCTGCGGATTCGCTCCTCTTGCAACCAAATGTTGTATAGAAAAAAAAGAGAATAAGAAAAACAACAACCAAGACCAAACCAAGCTGTTGAGTGTGGGTCTCGAATGTGTAAATTTTACTATTAATACTACAAAATTTGCTTTACAAAATAGGTATTAACAATAACAATTGCAGTAGCTGCTGCAGTTAGCTGCGGCTATGTCATTTAGTAGCTAATCTTCTTGCGCAGCTTTAGATGCTGTTGTTGCTCACGCTCCGTGGTCAGGCGACTGGATACACGCGGATGATGAGGCTGATGCTGCTGCCAGGGCAACGTTGGCGGCTGCGTCGGTGTCGGTATGCCAGAGTTGGAGGCCGAGGTTGAGGCTGATGAACCTGATTCAGCAAAGATTCGACGCGATAGCCTGAAACTCCCACCTCCAAGGCTGGCCGTCGGTGTACCGCTGTTGCTGTTGTACTTGCTGCTGCTGCCGCTATTGTTATTATTATTATTACTATTCAGATTATGATTACTATTAGTATTATTGTTGTTGCTGTTGGTGTTATTGTTGCTTTTACTCATTGTTGAAGTGGCGGCGGCTGCTGCTGCTGCTGCTGTAGCTGCAGCAGCTGCAGCTGCAACACTCGTCTTGCGCAGCAATTTCGTATTATACTCATCGCATTTGTCCTTCTCGATGCGTGTGGAGCTAAGCGAACGCTTGTTCCGTTTGCTGCCACCCAAATGCTGCTGCTGTTGCTGTTGCTGATCTTTGCTGTTGGCTGGCTGCTCGTCGCTGGTACGTCCATTGTCACTGTTCATTCTGGCCAACATGCTAAGACGGCTTGAGTCTGGGGGAGGTGTAGAAGAATGCGAATTACTCAAATTGCTATTGCAGTTGCTGTTGTTGTTGCTATTGTTGTTGTTGTTGTTGTTGTTCAAGTTCGGTATCTTTGACTTGGTTGTTGTTGTAGTTGTTGCTATTGTTGTTGTTGTAGCTGTTGCTGCTGCATTTGCAGTCGTTGTGTTGTTGCAGCCAGCAGCTGGCAGCGGATTAGAGTTAAGGTCAAGCGTAGCGGATGAGGAACGCATCGCTACAGTGCAACAACCACTGGTGATGCCGCTGCCACATGCAGCCGTGACCAGTGTCGTCGCTGGTATCGCGGACACATCACGATAGTAGCGAGCGGTTGCCATCGTGCATGCTTGTGCCGTCTGCTCTTCGGTTGCGCCGCAAGCCACTTGCCCCGGCCGTTGATAGCGTATGCGTGAGCGACCCCTAAGCGTCATATGATGAAGCGAGCTGCGCGTCAAGCTGCTGCGTACCGGCGGTATGGTTGCCGAGCTGCCAGCACCACCGACACCACCCACACCACCAACACCGATGGGTATCTTACTTTCATTGATCGTTGCATAGGATTTCAATTGCTTATCGAGCACAGCAGCGGGCTGTTGTTCCTGTTCCGCATTGCGCAGGTGCTTCAATTCCATTCTGTCATTTTTGGACGGAGCAGGCGGGGGGGAAAGGGCGGGGGATAAAGGGGAACGAAAGATTGTGAGCCCACAGCCAAGCACGAGAGACAATAGATAAAGATTTATTTGTTGTAGAAGATACGCAGCATAATCTTAATCACTACGCAGGAGCCAAAAAACAGTATACAAAATATGCCAAGCAGCAACAAAAACATAATCGCCAAACGTTAGACAAAAACAAAACAAAAAAAATTTAAGTTTGTTTATATCCAAAAAATTATCGCAAGCTCAATCAATTTTGATTTCGATTTGTGTTTTTATTTTGTAAATTTTTGCATGCACAAACAAATTGTAAGACTAATTAATTGAAGGAAAGAATAATAAACAACAAATGTAAGTACATACTCAAAAATTCAATAAATCAAATATAAGAAAAAAAAATTATTGGTAAAATTAGTGTTTGTTAACGAATTTATTAACTTGCCGGCAGAGCGAAAGCTATCGATAACAACTTATCGAAAACAAATTCACTCTCACACCAGCTTCGTGTATGTGTGCAATAATAACGGTTAGCGAATGGGGCATACAATTAAAAACTATGCTAAAAACTTATATACAATCTTGGCAAAAGGTGCAAAGCGAACGAGGACACCGAAAAAACGAGACGGGATTAAAAGATGCTAAAAAAATACTAGACGAGAATACAAAAAGCCGCTGCACAGTTCGAGCTTCAAAATCAAAAGTATGTATGTGTATGTGTGTGTGTGTATTGTGTAGCGCTGTCTGTATGTGTGTGTGTGTGTGCCGGAAGGATTGGTTTTCTACTGGTGGGGGACGATCGCTGGGCACTTACCTTTTGCTGTAGATGGCCAGACTGCGTGTGCGGCTGGCCGTACTGGTTTGCATATTGTTGTTGTTGATGTTGTTAGTGCTATTATTGTTACAGTTATGCAAAGTGTTGTTTATATTAAAGTTGCCGTTGTTGTTGTTGTTGTTGTTGTTGTTAAGGTTATGTGATGATGCTGTTGTTGCTGTTGTAGATGACGTTGCTGTTGTTACTGTTGCAGTGGCCGCTGTTGTCGAAGACAAACAACTAACGGCTTTAAGAGCCAAAGGCGGTGACGTTGACATATTCACCACATTGTTGTTGTTGCGAAATGGCTGAGAACGTGCGCGTGTATGCCGTTGGATTGGATCCGAATCACTACGGTTAAATTACAGAGTATATTGTGTATTGAGTATAATGCGTCTTCAAAATGTACATGTATTTGTGTATGTATACATATTAGAGGTCTGCATGGCCTAGTCACAATATCCATAAGTCAAATCAAATGCATTCGAACTGGATGGAGTTGGAGTTGTGATTGGTTTGGTTTCACTCATGCAGACCTCTTTGTGTATATGTATATAGCGAATACCCACCTGTTGTTGGAGTTCACAGCCCGCGAATGATGTCGTCGCAACGCCTTGATCTGATTCAGTTTGTCGCCCTGCGTTTGCATCTGCTTCTTCTCGAGCGCCGTCTGGGACATGCGCACAGAGGATGCAATTGTATGGCGCGCTGCCTCAAAGACATTGCTGCTTGGTTTGCGCAGCTTCTTCTCCGTGCAGCTGCCAGCCGGCTCCAAGCTGCTGGCAATGGCGCTGCTATTACCACTGCTAGTGTTGCGCATGCTCCCAGGACTGACCAGGCGACGCAGCGAATTTGCAATTACCGTGGGCTTGTTGGCACTCGACGGCGATTTGCGCCGGCGCGTCGACATCGAGTAGCTAGAGCCGAGTGTCTGCTCAGCGGGCGCACTGGCTGTATCCGTATCATTATCGCTGGCATTGCAATTGGCCTCGTCCGTGGAATGATAGTGCAGCTCTTGCAGTTCCAGCTGCTGTTCGGATAGCTCCTCATCCGTTTGATCGCATCCCCCATCCAAGGTGTCCTGATCATGCAAATGCATTGTGTCCACACGCTGTGAGATGCGCTTCACCCGCGTCAACAACAAGTCGACATGCTCGAAGGCATCCGATGCTGGCAGCGGCAGCGGCTTCTGCTCCTCTAGCTCGTTTTTGGCCAACTTCTCCTTCAGCTCAATGCTATAGATGCCATACTTGTGCTGTAGAATCGGCAAAGCCAAGCGCCGACGCATCCGTTCGCCCTCTGACCACAGCCAGCTCTGCTTGCTGCAAAAAAAATAAGAATTATTAACAAATTTATTCAACTTAAAAGCTCTTCAATCTTTACTCTTCCATCCACTGCTGCTGATGACCGATGACGGAGCCGGGGCGACAGAGGCGCAGCCAGGCAATTGCCTCCAGCGCCGTAAACCCGTAATGCTTCATAATGTAGGCACCGATCAGACTGCCGGTGCGTCCCAGGCCCGCCTTGCAGTGCACCGCAATGGCACCCTTTGTCGTCTCGCAGATGGACAAGAATTTCTTGAGTATCGTATCGCTGGGCGTGCTGCCATCGATAAAGAACAAATCCCTGTGCTCGAAGCCAGCATTCTCAAACGATGAGGCATGATAGACTTTGGCATTTAGCCGAATCACCGTCGTCACATTGTTGTCCCTGAAGTAGGTGAAGTAACGCTCTGGCGCATGGCACGGATAGCCATTGGGCAGCGTTTTCGATTTCTGGTGCGGTCCACAGAAGGCGATAAACTTTTGCGGCACTATCCAATTGAAATCCCCATTCTCCACTCGCTCAAAGTACTCATACTCTTCCGCATCAAAGTCATTGAAGTTAAGGAAGCCCGCCTGCAGGCTCTTATGTATGGCATTGAGGCAGTCGAGCAGCGAGATCTTAAAGTTGCTGGGTCCGTAGCTCGCATCACAGAAGCGAGTATATGCCGGCACCTCTGGGCCCGCTAACAATCTGTACGCCACATCGGGCGATTTATTCAGGTAAATTATCTGAAAAGAATAGATGTCAATTCGAAATGTTAATTTGTGTGCTTAATTACTCTTGGAACATATACTATAATTCTATATATAAATTTGGTTCCCTTGCATAAACTGAATAAGGCGCCTAAACTGAATGATGATGATGATGTACCATATACTATATTAGTATACATATATTAGTACAAATATATATGGTATATCATATATTGACATCAAATAACTAGACACGTTCTTCACTTCATAAAATTAACTTGTTCAGCTTAAAACAATTTTACAAAAGTGGCTGAGTCTGGTAAGGTTGTTATTATAATGATATGTTACAGGCCAGCGCATGTTCTCTAAACAAGATTTCAATTTGCGCCTTGAGAGGCGTTAAACCAAAGTGATATATTTATACTATAAATATCATCAACCCAAATTGGAAAGGTTAAACTTACTGCATACGAACCAATCAGGTAGGCCGCATTGAGACGCTTAGCCGGATTCATGGAGGTGTAGTGCACGATTTTCTTGTTCGCGTGACTCTTGGCACTCAGTTTGCTGTTGAGCTTCATGCAATACCGATACAGTATGCATATATTGAGTGGCCCGAAATCATTGTAAAAATTCTCATAGACAAACTCATCGTCTATGCTAAAGTAATGTGTGCTGGCCGTATTCTTTGGCTTGATATTCTTCTTGAATACCACAAAGAACAGGCGATCTAAAATGTACAAAGAAAGCGAATTAGACATAGGTCAAATAAATATGTATCTTCACATCAAATTTTTCATTTTTAAATACCTTCTTTAAACTCTGTGGCACAAACCAACAGATCTGAATTGTCGTCTTCCAGCATTTTGGACGTGAATTTTGAGTTAACTGAAAAGACAAAGAAAAACCAATTGGTTAAGTTCTGTTTGAACTCTATACATCCTCAGCTCTCATTCAGCAAACTAGATTCAATTATAGAGCGCCTTTTTTAGACTTATGCCCACGTCTTGTATTCTCACCACAATACTTCCGCTTGTTCCCAACAACTTTTATTATTTTTATTTGTTTGCTATTTATCTTAAGCCAATAAAATCGCCCACCCAGCAAACTTTGCCTTAAGTGAACAAAGTAAATGCTGTGTTCCGCTAAAATATATCTATATCTACATCTATATGTATAGCTAGCTGGTCGTAACCTATATTGAAATACTGGTGAAAAAAGAATGTATGTGTTTTATTCGTTTTATACGAATTGGCCTGCTTAGCAGCCAAGAGGACAATGTCTGCGACGATGCCGCATTTTCCTTATTTGCCCCACTTTTCCATTGAGACATATAGATAGAAATGTGTGTGTCTGCTGTGTGTTGGATATGAGTTTATTGATATGCATAAAAGGCACGTAAAAGACACACAAATTTGTCGACATCCGCATCCTAATAAAAACTATAAATATATAACAGAGCAACGACTATTAAATACGCTTGCCTAGAAATCAAAATGTACGATATGATATATAGTGAAGAGTATAAAAAGAAAACAAAATTGCAATATGTATTTAAAAATGTATGCGAAATTTAAATTTTAAATGACTAATTTGTCAAGCAATCAAAATTTAATAATTCATATACGATATTGAATTATTTTTGTATGAATAGTGTACCTTAAAAAATCAGTTAAGAGCTGCTTATTTGGTTAAGACAACTTTTGCTAGCCAATTGTATTCTAATTTGGATTTCCTGAATCACTTTCAAATGCGCCCACGATCATAGACGGTATACGAAAGAACAGCTAGCTTATTTGAATTCATATACATATATATTATACGTGTTATATACACAATCATTAATCAACATTCGGATTTCTTAAAAAAATGGCAAATTTTGACAATAGTAAAACCACTAAATTATTAAGATTTCTTTATATACCCATAGTTATTCTTTAAAAAAATTTTGTGTCATATCTTAATTGTAATACTCTCTGCAATCTCTAAAAAAAAGGCAGGGTATTCAAAATATAAATTTGATTTAACATTGCAGCATATCGAAGATGTACGACAAGCTCATATAAATATCGATTGGAAAGCAATAAAGACGGAATGAAGAAACTTTTACTGACAGAAAAACAAAACAATTTTCAATAAACATATGAAACATGAGTTCGGGGCATAAAGTCTTGACACGATAGTTGGGTACTAAAACGTTCTCCTTTTTTAGTCCTTAAGCAAGGCTGATGGTCGGGTATTGTGGGGCAGCAAAGTTTATGATGTTGGCCTGCCATGTCGGGGAATGTGTTTCGTCATGCACACACACATAAGCACACAGCACACACATACACACTGACGCAACAAATCCAGCACTTTAATAACATTCGATTTTATGCAAATTTGTAACCTTTTGCTTAGTTACTCCAAAGAGCAGTTGGCGTGCCGTTAGGGAATTTTTTTGTTTTCGTTCAGAGCGTTCATAGTAAAGGGACCTACATTTCCTTTTCCGGATTTAAAGTTTAAAAGTCAAGAAAACAGAGAACAGAAACCTCAATGCACGCCAGGTCAGGCAGTCAGACAGGACAGGAGTTGGGGCAAATGCTCGAGCTAAAGATAGATTGCAATTAAAGTGAGAAACTACGAACACAGGTGGGCCAGCGCATAGACAGCCATATGTATAGTTGCCTCTATATAAGACAACAGCAGACAATTTATGTAGTTCGGATATGAAAATAAAAATAGTAGCGTATAGTTTCAAAGGTGTGCCATGGCCTGAAGAGAAATACAGGGACTTGATGAACTAACTATATGTGCAATATATTCGTACAGTATAGCCTACCTAAGTTATACACATTATTTTAAGCATTGCTAGAATTATTGATTATATTCATACAAGGTATTTTAAGGGCTTAAATTTGTATGATATCACTATAAGTAATTCGAAATTTCTGCTATATATACATATATTAAAAAAAACATTGTATTATCCTATTAATTAAAATCCCTAATAAACTTTTTATGGTAGTATTTTATATTGCAATATAATAAATCATCTTATTTGATGATATCACCATCAATATTACTAGATATATTCTAATTTCGATATTTTTTATTAATTCTTATATGTTCAAATTTTGTATTATATGTCAAATTAAAATCATCAAATACATACATATATACTCCCATAAATCCATGAAAACATGGATCTTATCAAACAAATTGCGCAGTGTTGGTAAGTGAAGCACTTCTAACGGAAATTAGTAGCTTTCAAAGTAAAGTTTACAAAAGAGCGTATGCTTGGCTCTGAAATTCCATCGCGCCAAAACAAACACATGAAAAAGTACAAATACATACATACATGTCTATATACTTGCATGCACACAAATGTAGCTGTACATGCACTCCACGTGACGACAACAAATCATATCAGTAAAAAGAAGAAAGAACAATCACAAACATACTCATATGTATGTACATATGTATATATGTACTCACACACGCACACAGAGATGTAGCGCTTATCGGCGGTCGCGGCATGTAAACATTGAAAAGGGGCGAGCAAAACTCAGGCATACACTTGCATTCATTGGCTTTGTAGTTAGAACTAAGCTGCACTAACAATAAGCATTTAAAACAATGTTTTTTTTTTTTGTTAAATATATAACTGTCAAATGACGTCACCTGCTAGCGACAATAGCAAACTACAACAACATCAAAATAAAAGCCACTCTCTGTTGTCAACGTAAAATGAATCGCGATGTTCGGCAGCAGCGCTTCACAGTTAGTTGTCAGTTTTTATTAAAAAAAAAAAATAAATAAATAAACGCCGAGGCCGAGGCAGAGATTTTTGCCGCGCACATAGCACATATACACACACACTAACGCGCACACAGAACCAAACAGAAAGCAATTTACAACTACAACAGCAATAGCAACAGCTTCTCAAATGGCTCCACTGCTCCCACAACGCTTACTATTGCCCACCACTGCGCATGCCGGATTCTCTCTTTCGCTCTCGCCCGCGCTACCTCTCTCAATTGCTTAAAAGCTGATACGACTTATTCTCCCGCTCTCATTCATTTACACTTGTTCATTTAGCTGCTTCTGTATGTGTATGCATGTGTGTATGTGTGTTGGTGTTGTATTAATAAAAGCAACCAACGCATTTTTCTTCGTCCAACACAAAATGAAACTAAACGCGAAATATCGAAGAAGAAGTAGCAAATGTCGCTCTGTATGCTTTGTGTACTGCGTAATCAATTTTTGGGGGTATATTCGAAGTCGTACTGGACTATATTTGTGATATTAGCTGGGTGGCGGGGCAACTTGTAACAGTTGCACAGTTGGCAGCCAGGTTCAAATATATCTACTTATGTACGTGTGTAGCGCTGCGGACTCACCTAAATATTGCTGGGTGCTTATGTAGAGATATGCACAACGGAATGGGGCAGCAGCAACAGCGACCGTAAGCACACCATAAAACTAGAAATTTTGGCTATAACAAAAAAATGGACTCCGCATAACACAGCACCGCACGATATCTATTTTTTTTTTTTTTTTTTTTTTGGTTAACTATTTTAACGCGTTTTGAATGTGGGGGAGCTATAAAGAATTTTGATGACAAACGTAACACATATAATTTTGTAGATTTGCTGCTCGGGTTAAAACATATTTAATTTTTGATTTGACGACTGTTTCTTTTCACTTTTTTATGTTTTCAAAAATCGTAACGATCTCTTGGAGAGAGTGCGATTAGCCCTCCAGTTCGTTTGCGATCGACTGCTCGGTATGAGCTCCAAAAGTGAACTGACAACTCGTTGCGGCGTTGGCGCTTTTTCCGTTGCATTTTGCTCTCTCTTTCGTATAGCCTCTGTGTGTGAGTGCCGCATACACCCCGCTTGGCGCTAATAAATTCACCTATACTAATGCTCTATTACAAGTTTACTGTCGCTCTCTCTTGTTGGCAGGGCTGCTAAAATTTGCATTGCCAACGCTTTTATACGTCAGCGTTGCCAATCATTTTAAATATGTTTCACTCCTTTTAGTTTTAATAGCAGTTAAATTTAAATTTAGAAAAATATTTTATAGATGTATAGTAAAACCAAAGTGAATTTCAGTAAAACATATTCAAGAATATAAATTAATGCAATAATAAATAGTACTACAAACACATATAAAATTACTAAATTTGATGTACATACATATGTTATGAACTGCCAGATAAGCATGCTGATTGTGCATCGGACACAAAACTCTTTCGCTCTCCAACACATGCAGTCAATTGAGAGAGAGAGAGAGTTAGTGTCTTATGCTCACGTTGAGTTTTTATGTTTATAGCAGTTAATTTGTGTTACTTGAGTGGAATATTCGTGACTTGTTGCATTGAGCATCAAGACTTCGGTTGAGTGGAAATTGAAATGTACCAAAATTTATTATCCTTTCTTCACTTACATGTACATAGTAATTTCTGAAGTTGTTAAAAGGTACAGAATTAATTTAATTCCATTATATTAACTTATTAGAAGCTTAGGTTACTTTAGTCACATTAAACTCCATACATAGATTTTGGTACAAGTCGTAGCGCATAACCTACCTGCAATCACGTACTTCAGTTCGGCAGGTACAGACAGATTGTAGAGTGTATGGGCTACTTTATGACTTCATCTCTGCGCCGTCGTATACTCTTATACATCCGATCGCTCTTGAGCTCTCGCTCAAAAGTATCTACCATACGCATGGCAGGCCGCTAACAAACCGCTCGCTCAGTAACGAGTGTGGATCTTTGGTGAACGGACGGGTTTTCGGTAGTCCCGGTTTTTCTTTCGCCGTCCTCTGATTGTCTTGGAAAATATCTTCTTCTTGTGCATGTGTGCGTGTGCTTGTGTGCTCCCTTTAAGTTTATAAAAAGAAGTTGAAAAGTGTTTGCTGTGGCAGCACCACCAGCCACAACAACAGCAACAGAAATTGTGTAGTGTTTGTTGTTTTCTTGTGTATAACAGAAAATGTTGTATTAAAAGTGCAAGGAATTGGAGTGGGAGCTGTGCCATACCTTGGTAAGTGAGCTAAACGTGTTTAATTGTTCTACACTATTTAACTGTAAATTCATATACCAATTTTAAAGTTTTACGCATTTTGAAGTACGCAGCTGTTATTGTTGTTGTTGTTGCTGCCTGCGTTTATCTGTTATGTTCCGTTTGTTGTTACTTCTTTTTTTCTGCTTTCGTCTTCTACTTCTCTGCATCCGCTGCTACTCTCGCTGCTCTCGTGTGTGTGTGTGTGCGTGTGTTTTTTACTGCAAGAGTTATCGCTAGGCCGAGATTTGTACTCAAAAAAAATAAAATAAAATATATATATATATACATATATTTATTTTATTTGTCACAACAAAAGTTTACAATGTAAAGCACATGAATTCTTTCGGATTATATGCGACTTGTAACATGATGCCTCATACCCAAATCCATTTGAGAATGTCTTGCCTTGCATATAGTATGCATTTAGCTGGCGAGGGTAGCTCAAGCTGTTTTGGTATCTGGATTTGCATGCTTCTAAAAAATATGTATGTACACATATGCATATAAAAAAATCCACAAAATCGTATGCAGCAAATCAAAACATTCCTTTTATACATATGTATATATCTGTACTAACAAAAATGCATAAAATCTTATGCAGCAAAATTCAAAGTTCTCTTATAAATAGCTAAACAAAAACCAAAAAGAAAATCTTATACAGCAAAATCAGACCGAAAATAAGTTATATACGATTTATTTTAAAATAAGCTTAAGCGTTCATTTCCCTTAAAACGTAATACACTGAGTGTAGACTAGATGCCTTTCGATGACATAGTCATTGAGCCACCCTCGCATATTTTTTAATGTTCATATGTACATTTGTGTGTACGTGTCTGTGTGCACATACATACAAATATGCAATGCATTTTGCACTATGCAAGGAATAGCGCATTAAAAGCTAAGCCTTTCGATGACATAGTCATTGAGCCACCCTCGCATATTTTTTAATGTTCATATGTACATTTGTGTGTACGTGTCTGTGTGCACATACATACAAATATGCAATGCATTTTGCACTATGCAAGGAATAGCGCATTAAAAGCTAAGCAAATTGTCTTGCAACGAGGTTATTAATTAAACTTAGCTTAAGTCAGGCCAATCTGTACAGGAAAAATATAGTTAAATAACAGTGCATTTCTATATATATATATATATGTATATATCTGTATGTGGGCAGGACTTAGTTCAGGCCTAATAATAGTTTTGCCGTCGCATGCATGATCTCATTTTACATTTGGGTTGGCAGATGGAGAGAGAAACAGCGTTAGAGAGAGGGAGAGGGAGTGAGGCAAGGTTCCACACATGTTCTCCATAAGTAAAAACATTTCCAGCCAGCTGAGGATGTGTGGTCAATAAGCAGCGCTCTCTGATGGAATTGAAAATATAAACATGGCAAAGCTAAGCAAACATTCAGATAAGCAAATTTTTATGAGCTTGTCGATTCATACAATTGTAGATCTATATGTATATATATATATATTGTACAATAAGACAGCTATAGGCAAAGCAAACAGCAATTTAAAGTAAAATTTGAAACGTTGTCTGCTTCACTTTGAGACTCACTGAATATTTTGTGCTATGGTTGTTTTATTTTTTATTTCATTTGATTCCAGGAATATATTTAAGATGACAATTCTGTATGATATGTTTTCCCCCATCAGCAAAAAAAAATATGCTCTTGATGATCATGATCTTTAGTTCTTCAGATATCTTAGCTACAGATCTCTTAGGAATGCAACTAAACACTTAATAAATAGCTTTGATTTAAAAACTAATAAGAGTATTACATTCAGCATACTCGTTAATATTCCAAAAATGTTTGGTAGATCTCAAGAGGGAAAGAATTGTAAAATATTGGGGCGCTAGCTCTAAAACAAGTTTCTAAAGGACATATATATTCACTATATATTTATATGTATATGAATATGTCAAGCGTCTTTCAAATCTGTTATACCAGATATAATAGTACCTATCTACCCCCTACGCCCCTACCAGAAAAAAACTGCAGGGTAATTCTAGCTCTATCATTTCATTCTGCCTTATGCCGGACTTATGTTTACTCAATACCAGTTCATAAACAAACACAAGCACATCTCACAGAATTTATCTCTGTGCATCATTGTGTCCGTGTGTATCTCTGTATATGTGTGTGTGTGTGGTAAATTAACGTTTTGTTTAGTTCCTTGATTATTTGTTTATTTTCCAGTCTGCTTTTTGTGCTTTTTGTGTTGCGCCCCAAACGAAACTGAAATTAACAGAAAGGCAAAAGAGCAAAAAATAAAAGATTCTTTCAGCAATTAAAGGCGGGCAACAGGAAAGTTGAATTTACCGTTTATCAGATACACTGAAATCAACTGTATTATCTGAAAACGGGTTAAACTATACAAAAATGGATGGAGAAAAGCGAGGATTTATTATTATAGAAAGGTTTACTTTGCTACAAATTGAATGATTTGAAGATACGAGAAATATATATGCCATGGCAGTTGTCTACTTTATGATATAAGCCCTACTTAAAATACTGAATAATCATCTATAATTATCAAGTTTGTTAGGGCTCGAGGCAGCCGATAGTGTTGATTGGCTTTGGAAGCCTTTTTGATTTTTGATTTTTAATTTTTCCCTCTAAAGTTATAAGACTCTATAGAATATACTTAATACGAAAAAACGTTATCTAACTCTCTGAAAACTAAAAGCCTAATATATACAAATATGTATGTGTTTAATGTAACATTTCTGTGGAGTCTCTCAAACAAACAAAAATATGTAAATATATATATATATATATATATATATATATATATTTATTTATTATATATAAATATTAAAAATGTTATTTTTATAAATTAAAACCAAATAGTTATTAAGGAGCTACATAAAAACTATATAACTAATAAATATTGTATGATACTTTAAAGCTTCATTCATTTATATTACACACTCAAAGCCATATTTATGTTATCCACTTCTTGGTGTATAGAATCACTAATGGTCTTGGCCTGACACTCACACGCACGCTTTCACACACACATTCCCACACACTCACTTTAGACAAACGCAGAGCTATAAACATATAGTATACAATAGTTCAGGCATCTGTGAATGAACTCTTATCGGTTCCATGTCGCATTCGAAATTACAAAATAGTTGTGCAGGCTCTTTTGAAAAATACTATAGAGAGTAGGAGAAGGAGACAGAGAGAGAGAGAGAGAGAGAGAGAGAGAGAGAGAGAGAAAGAGAGAGAGAGAGAGAGAATGTGTGTGTGTGGAAGTGAGATCGAGAGAGAGAGGACAACAGAGCGAGTGCTTGTCTTGCTTCGAGTTGATTTCATCCCAATCCATATCAATGACCACATCAAAGGCCCAAGTTTTTGACTTATGCCAGCTTATCTCGAGCTGTTGCCGCTGCCGCAGCCGCTGCTTTTGCTGCCTCTGCTGCTGTCTTTAGCACAGTTTCTATTTAATTTAGTTGCGTGTCCCAAGAAAACATGGAACTTGGCTGATAAGAATATAGACCCAGATTCAATAGGACTGAAATTAAATACAATTTCAAACAAATGTAAAATATATATTTAGAGCAATAGTTTTATATAGAACATAAGACATTCTAAATCAAATTTATAACGATTAAAAATTGATCAGAAATATAAAATTATAATTATATAATTAATTATTTCGAGCTCTATTCAAATAGAGAAGTCATTAATATTATTTTGCGGAGTACAAGATTTATTATGAATTTATGTATATTTATATTTTTATGTAAATTTGCATATTAGATCTGTTTTAGAATATATGCAATAAAAATATAGATATATAGATATAACAATATATATGAGATCACATACTTTTATTGAACATAGATACAATAAATTAATGTATACTTGATTCTTATAAATTTAATAAAAATCCCGATAATTTTTCTCTTTATAAACATATATATATGTTTCATGGAAAGTGGATAATCGATTAGAGCCATCGAAAACCATTTGAACTCAAATAATCCATTTATTTGAAATATCCATTAAATTTAATATGGAATTATGTCTAATATACTCACAAGTAAAATCCGAACCATAATTATTTTACAAGAGAGACACATTCAAAGTTAATGAGCTCATAAACATTATTATATTCATATGTGTCTACACATACATATGTCTATATGTATGTTATAGTATAATAATATCTGTATGTTTGTATACAGTACACTCTCTAACAAGTACAACTCTTTTTAATGTTTTCACTGTGTGACACTTGAGGCAGCTGTGTCTAAAAATAATCATCATCTTTGGTTGAGCATTTAGTACATGTCTTAAATGCTGATAAACACCAGTCACCAGGCAACAACGGATTGTATATGTATATTCCATATAAATATATATACATATATATATTTTGTTTATCGCCCTAAAGTCGAACTTATGCTCAGATTCATTCACATTTAGCTTGGAGAAGACTTTGGCTGGCGCTCAGTTGGTGCGTAAAAGTCGTTGGGTACGGACGCTTCTCCATTTCGGGGGTCGAATCTACTTGTGTAGGAGTTCAACAAAACTATATATAAATAATATTAGAGCTGTTGGGAAACTATTGATAAGAGTTGCAGTTGGGAAGAAATAATTCAATTTCTATTTTGTTTTTTATTTTTCTTTTCAGTGCACAGATAAGCTGCAGCTAGAGAATCGAGGCAAAATGAGTGCCCAGCACTCATAGGAAGGAAGTTAAGGACGAGTAAGTATGAAAGGCATACAGATATCCCCATATATCTCGAGATGAAATAATAAGCAGAATTAGAAATTCTTCCTTTAGCTTATCCACGTGGTCTACATTCTGTAAAGGAAATCGAACGAAAGCTGATTAAGAAACGGAGCCGGAAGCGCTCTAGTGGAACACGACCCCAAGCCCCGAAGGCAGACGAGCCAACGAGCAAGACAAGCGCTCAACGAGAGAGCGAGTGAGAGAGAGAGAGAGGGAGAGTGGGCGAGCGTGTGTGAGAGAGATCGAGCAAGATCTAGCGAGCATAAGCGATGTCGCTGCGCAGCGGCCTTATCGCGCTTTTCTTTGTGCTCGCCGTACTCGAGCAGCTGGAGGCGCAGCGTTTGCCACAGTCGCAGCCGCCGCACGGACGTCGTGATCGCCCGCGCAATCCGCCACGGCAATATGTGAAAACGCATCCGTGTGAGCGTTCCTCTTGCTATCCGGCAACGGGAAATCTTTTGATTGGACGCGAGAATCGTTTGACGGCCAGTTCCACGTGCGGTTTGATACAGCCGGAACGTTTCTGTATCCTATCCCACTTGGAGGACAAAAAGTGTTTCCTGTGCGACTCGCGGGATGAGACACGCAATGATCCGTACAAGAATCATCGCATTGGACAGATCATCTATAAGACCAAACCGGGCACCAATATACCCACCTGGTGGCAGTCCGAGAATGGCAAAGAGAATGTCACATTGCAATTGGATTTGGAGGCGGAATTTCATTTCACCCATTTGATCATCACCTTCACCACGTTCCGGCCGGCGGCTATGTACATTGAGCGTAGCTTTGACTTTGGCCAGACGTGGCATGTGTACCGTTATTTTGCCTACGATTGTGCTAAATCGTTTCCGGGCGTGCCGACCATACTTCATAATATAACCGATGTGATGTGCACGTCGCGTTACTCCTATGTGGAGCCGTCGCGCAATGGCGAGGTCATCTTCCGTGTGCTGCCGCCGAACATCAATGTGACCGATCCGTATGCGGAGCATGTGCAGAACCAGCTGAAGATGACGAATCTGCGCATCCAGATGACCAAGCTGCACAAACTGGGCGACAATCTGCTCGACAATCGCCTGGAGAACGAGGAGAAATACTACTACGGCATCTCGAACATGGTGGTGCGTGGCTCGTGCTCCTGCTACGGCCATGCCTCACAGTGTTTGCCATTGGACGATGTGATTACCAATGACTATGAGATGGTGCACGGACGCTGCGAGTGCACCCACAACACCAAGGGTCTCAACTGTGAGACCTGCGAGGACTTCTACAACGATCTGCCCTGGAAGCCGGCCTTTGGCAAGCAGACGAATGCGTGCAAGAAATGCGAATGCAATGGACATGCCGTCAGCTGTCATTTCGATGAGGCGATGTTCGTGGCCTCGGGTCATGTGTCGGGCGGCTTCTGTGACAATTGCCTGCACAATACGCAGGGTCAGCATTGTGAGGAGTGCATGGCGTTCTTCTATCGCGATCCAGCCGAGCCGCTGAGCAGCCCCAATGTGTGCAGACCGTGCGATTGTGATCCCGACGGTTCTTTGGACGAGGGTATTTGCGATTCGGTCAACGATCCAGAGAACGGTATCGAGGCTGGGGCCTGTCATTGCAAGAAGAATGTGAAGGGACGTCGCTGCGATAGGTGCAAGGATGGCTTCTGGAATCTGGATCCCAATAATCCCGAGGGCTGTGAGGAATGCACATGCAATACACTGGGCACTGTCAATAATTCCGGCTGCAATATGCACACCGGGGAGTGTCAGTGCAAGCGCCTGGTCACCGGCAAGGATTGCAATCAATGTCAACCGGAAACGTTTGGCCTCTCCGAATCTGAGGATGGCTGCACGCTGTGCAATTGCGATACGGGCGGCTCCTATGACAATTACTGCGATGTGTTGACGGGTCAGTGCCGCTGCCGCTCCCACATGACCGGACGCACTTGCTCGCAGCCCAAGCAGAACTACTATATACCCGATCTGCATGTTGTGCACGATGCCGAGGTGGCCGACATGTGCATCACCTATAGCAACAATGGCAGCTGCAGCAATGTGCTGCAGGCGCCACCCTCGGGCCACGCCCCCGACTTTACGGGCATTGGCTTTGCGCGAGTGCCAGAGAACTCCGAGATGATCATCACGGTGGACGATATTCCACGCTCAATGCCTTACGATGTGCTCATCCGCTATCAGTCCACGTCCCGCAACGACTGGGAGGATGCCTTCATCACGCTGGTGCGTCCCGATGAGATCGATCCCCAGGGCGAATGCGCTCAGGCCATCCAGTCGCCCATAACCGAAGCCCGTGTGCCCTTCACATTGCCCGAGCGCGATCGCCAGGTGGTTGCCCTGCACGACGTCTGCCTGGAGGCGGGCAAGGTGTATAAGTTCCGTATTTTGTTTGAGCACCGGCGCCACAACGAGGACAATCCCACGGCCACCATTTTGGTGGACTCGCTGACCCTGATACCACGCATCGAGGTGACGCCCATCTTCCATGGCTCGCCCGTGGCGGATCTGCGCCTGCGCGAATACATCAACATGAACTGTAATCAATCGCTGTACGACATGCGCTACAAGGATCACACCTCGGCCATATGCCGCGACCTGGAGCAGGACGTGAGCACGTACATCTATGACGGCGCCAGCATGTGCAACTGCAATCCCACCGGCTCGCTAAGCAAGGTGTGCGACGCCAACGGCGGCTTCTGCCAGTGCAAGCCGAACGTGGTCGGCAGACAGTGCGATCAGTGCGCCCCGGGCACCTACGGCTTTGGGCCGGAGGGCTGTAAGTCGTGCGACTGCAACAGCATTGGTAGCAAGGACAACAACTGCGATCTGCTGACGGGCCAGTGCGCCTGTCATCCGAACACCTATGGACGCGAGTGCAATCAGTGCCAGCCGGGCTATTGGAACTTCCCCGCTTGCCGCGTCTGCGAATGCAACGGGCATGCGGCCGTGTGTGATCCGCTGACTGGACAGTGCATCAATTGCCAGGACTCGACAGATGGCTTCAACTGCGACACCTGCTTGGATGGCTACTACGGTGATCCGTTGCTGGGCAGCGAGATCGGCTGCCGTGCCTGCCGCTGTCCGGACACCATGGCCAGTGGCATGTCGCATGCCGATGGCTGCTCCCTGGACACGCGCAACAACAACATGCTGTGCAACTGCCAGGAAGGCTATGCGGGCGCTCGCTGTGAGATTTGCGCTGACAATTACTTTGGCAATCCGGAGTCGGGGGGCAGCTGCTCCAAGTGCGACTGCAGCAACAATATCGATCCCTATGAGACGGGCAACTGCGATCGCCAGACAGGCGCCTGCCTCAAGTGCTTGTACGACACGACGGGCGAGCATTGTGAGCTCTGCCGCGATGGCTACCACGGCGATGCACTGCAGCAGAATTGCCGACCCTGTGAATGCGATTTCCTGGGCACCAACAAGACTCTGGCGCACTGCGACCGCTTCACCGGCCAGTGTCCCTGCCTGCCCAATGTCCAGGGACTGTTGTGCAATGAGTGCGCTGTCAATCACTGGAAGATCGGCTCTGGCGAGGGCTGCGAGCCATGCAATTGTGATGCCATTGGCGCCGTGCAGGAGCAGTGCCACAGCTTCACCGGCCAGTGCGAGTGTAAGCCCGGCTTTGGCGGACGGGCGTGCAATCAGTGCCAGGCGCACTTCTGGGGCAATCCCAACGAGAAGTGCCAGCCCTGTGAATGCGATCAATTTGGCTCTGCCGACTATCAGTGCGATCGGGAGACGGGTCAATGTGTGTGTCACGAGGGCATCGGCGGCTACAAGTGCAATGAGTGTGCCCGCGGCTATCTGGGTCAGTTCCCGCATTGCGCTCCATGCGGTGAATGCTTCAACAACTGGGACATCATACTGAAGGCTCTGGATGAGGCCACGCAGGCAACCATACAGCGTGCCAAGGAGATCAAACAGGTGGGCGCAACGGGCGCCTATACCACCGAGTTCAGTGAGTTGGACAAGAAGCTCCAGCACATACGGGATTTGTTGCAGAACACCTCGGTCAGTCTGCAGGACATTGATCAATTGGATGCGGCTGCCCAGACCTTGAAGAAGAAGCTTGTCAACTCCCATCAAAAACTAAGCGACACGGAAGTTAAGCTGGACGAGATTTACAACTCGCTCAGTGTGTCCGCCGTGGAGCTGGAGGGTCTGCAGAATCACTCGCGTCTCGTGCAGCAGCTGTCACGTGACCTCAAAGAGAACGGCATTCAGCTGCAGGAGTCCAACATTGAGGGCGCTCTGAATCTAACCCGACATGCTTACCAGCGCGTCAGCAGCCTGGCAGCTCTCAAGGATGAGGCAAAGGAGCTGGCATCCAACACGGAGCGCAACTGCAAGCGCGTCGAGACACTGAGCAACAAAATTAAGGACGAGACCGATGCCATAGCAAATAATGACAAAACCATAGCCGATTATCGTGCAGAGCTGAGTGCCTTGACCGCCCAAATTCCGGAGCTCAACAATCAGGTGTGCGGCAAGCCGGGTGATCCCTGCGACAACCTCTGCGGCGGTGCTGGATGCGGCAAATGCGGCGGCTTCCTCTCCTGTGAGAATGGCGCTCGTGCCCATTCCGAGGAAGCTCTCAAGTTGGCCAAGAACACGGAGGCGGCCATAACTAGCAAAAAGGATGCAGCGGATCAGACCATTCGCGCTCTGACCCAGGCCAAACTGAATGCCTCGGAGGCATATCAGAAGGCCCAGCTTGGATTTATGAAGTCGGAAAAATATCTAAACCAAACCGATGAGAGCATCAAGTTGGCCGTCAAGCTATTCGAAGAGGTCAATGACTTTTTGCAGAATAAAACGGCTTTACCATCCGAGAGCAAGCAATTGGCACAGGACACGCTGCAGCTGGACCTGACGCTCGATCCCAAAGAGATCGAATCGCTGGGCGTGAAGATCAACGATGCTGTCTCCTCGCTGAAGAACGTCGAGGCGATCATATACAAAACACGACCCGATCTGAATAACGTCAACGATTTACAGACCACGGCCAATAACACCAAAGCGACGGCCAATGAAATCCTGAAGGAGGCCAATTTGGTGGTCGAGAATCTGGAGGCGGCCAGTGAGTCCCAAGGCAAGGCACAGAACGCCATACAGCAGGCAAATAGCAACATTGAGCTCGCCGACGAGGATCTCCAGCAAATTGATCTGGAGACCAAGGAGGCCGAATCGCCAGCGAATAAAACCGCACAGCAGGTCGAGAATTTGGCCCTCAAGGTGCAGAATCTGCAGAAGAATATACTGAAAAACGAAATGGATGCCCAGCAGATAACTGAGCAGGCGAATCGTGTCAAGCAGGATGCGATCGGGGCACGTGGCGAGGCCAGCAATCTGCAGTTCTCCACTAGTGCCACCAATCAAACGCTCACGGATCGCGCCAATCGATCGGAGCATGCGCGAGAGCGCGCCAAGCTTTTGCTGCAGCGCGCCTCCAAGCTGACGGTGGACACCAACGAGAAGCTTGCCGAGCTCAACTTGCTGCAGAGCACCTACCTGGACAAGAACAAACAGCTGCAGAAACTGGAAATGTCCATACAGCCGCTGAACGAGCAACTCAATATCTATCTGCGCAATATTCAGGAAAATGCCGATCGCTTCCGACAGTGCACAGTTTAAAGAGGTATGTTGGTGTGTATGTGTGTGTGTGAGTGTGTTAAAATTCGGAAAATAACCGACTAGACTATACTTTTACTTGACATAAATCATTGGGAAGTTTATTGAAACACGTGTTTCCTAAAATTTCTCCAAATATATCAAACTCAAATTAAATTTCCCAATTTGTATATAGTGTATAGCGAAATTTTTTTATACTCTTATAAATTCAAAACTTAATATACATCTTAGTTTTGTTGAAAATATTTAAGCTACAGTTTAATAACTATTTTTATTTTTTATTTTGTGTACATAATTCAGTAATTAAATTTAATGTTTTTTATATAAATGTGAATTTAATAGTTTTTATACTTTTTCTTACGTATTTGCATTGAAATAAGTATAATCTTCTCTGATATAATTAGATCATACATATATAAGAAATATTGACACAGATATTAGGTACAGGTACAGGAACAGAGTATTAGCCATAAATTTAACGAATATTATATATGTATGTACATATGATCGATTAGCAACATTGAAGCAAAAGCAAAAATTACGACAAACTTAAATATTCATATAGTCTCGCTCTCTCTATCTCTCACACACACACTCTCTCTCTTTCTCTTTCTTAATATTAATTATACGGTTTTACAAAATTTCATTGCAGTTGCAAGCCAAGCGGCCAGCACAACCATTGCCATATTTTATGAACAAATGCGTAATGCAGCATCAGCAGCAACAGCAGCAACCGCAGCATCAACAGCAACAGGAACAGCAAATGCAACAAGTTATTTTTATTTAACGCTGTTAAGTGTAACCGTTACGTTTTGTACTATAAGCAATCAATGTTAAATGCAATATTCATTTCAAATTTATGCCATTTTTATTGAGCTAAGTTTTTTCTTAATCCTATATACGACAAAGAATTAAATCAATACAATATTTTTGTAATGTGACAAACTAAATATAATTAAAATAAATGCTACTTTAAAACCAAAAACAATAACAAACAATATGCCTCTTTCATTTCGGAGAGTAGGAAATTTGTTAGAAGAGCATAAATCCCTTTCAATTTCTATATATTAGAATCGGATTTGTCTGTACTTGCTACACACATTCATCTATATATATGTACATATATTTATATATACATATATCAATTTGTTTATTTGCACGCCATGGCAAAGCATAATAAATAATAATACTATATATTAAATCGCTGCCAGTTGGCGGTTTGTCATTTCGTTTTGTTGCAGTTCTTCTCCGCATCGCTTGCAGTTCTTGTTTTGATTGTTCATTTCATAAGTTACAAGTTTTAACATTCTTTCATTGTGAAAAATATGCTGAAATTGTTAAGCTTTTAATTGAGTGCCATGGATAGGCGACATGTGTACTTGGGGAGGAACTCTGCAGGTATTGAAACAATTTCTTACTTAAATCATTTTCAAGCAAAAGTCCACTGTAAACAAAAAATTTCAAAATAATATATATATGTATATTAATTATCAAATGCATTCATAGGAAAATTTGAAAAAGATTTTTTTTAATTCGAGGAAAGGGTATGAACAGCAGAGTGAATAAAAACTATCTGTTAAGATTCAACGCAGCTTGGTCACACTTTTCTGCAATTGGTTTCGATAGTTTCAACAAATGGCAAATAATAATAACGGCAAAATTTAATTGTTCATTCCTTCAAATAGTACAAGAATAATATCATCCTCATATTAGACTCAGTTTATCGGTTATTTTGTTACTTTATAAGTTAAGTGATAAACACATTTTAATATTCAAAACGTTTTAAATCTTATTGGCACGGAACGCATTTGATTGGTGTTGCAAAATATCCATATACTATCGATAACAGCGATAACAACTCTGGCCTGAAAGACGACATGGACAGTTGTCGGCCCCTATAACGTCTTATATACAAAAGAATAAGCAATGTCCTAGTTGTCATAAACAATCAAAATACAGCAAAAAGAAAACTACATAAGTAACACCAGCAAATATCCAGAGTTAGTTAAAAATTTAAGTAGTATATTTTTGATCGAAAATTAGTATTTTGTGTGCTCAATATTACCACATCAAGCACTAGCGGGTGTTGTATTGAAGCTGTACTGTGGGCAGTACGAGTGTATGTACGTACATATATATTTACGCACAGGCACGCACACACATGTACCGCACATAGAGACAGATGTTGTTGTTCTTGTTTTTATTTATGCAAGCAACAGAGGCTATAATAAGAATATTCTGAAATAATATAATGGTACAAAAAGTCGGGCGAATCTGCTGTGCAATAATACGTCAAAAAATGAGAGCGACACAAAGCAAAATTCGTCAATAAGGGAAAGAAAACGTGAAGAAACGGAACGGAAAGGAAAAGTGCAGACGCAAATACAAAATAAATCGAAATTTCGATTTTGAATACAAGTGCTGCTGTCGCTGTTGCTGGCTGCTGGCCCCAGATTATAATTGTGCGTTAGTGATTTCTATTCCATCAAATCAAACCCGCACACACATAATCCCCGTCGTTTAATACTTACGCATAGTGTTACATATATATACATACATACATATACAGTATAAATATCAGATAACGCGACCAAAAAGAGTAAAGAGCCAGGCAACGCGATCCCTTGACAACCAACAAAATAAGGCTCCCCCAATGGATGACGAATTGGAGGACAAGATCTTCTATCAGACATTCGTTTCACATATGAAAATCCTATCCAAGTTCGCAGTGGGCTTCTCGTCCATCAATTCGCCCTTGGCATATCTATGGAAACTATGCCGCATCTATGTGCTCCGTCCCGAGGTCATTTTCTGTGGCATCATTCTGTTTGTCTTGTTAATCTATTTGCAAGCGGTCGATGTATGGAGTCGCAGCATATTGGGCCGCATTCAGGCCACGCTCGGTAGGCAGAAGACGCCACGCGTCCAAGAGATGACAAGCGGTGCCGGGGATCATCAGAGCTGGGAGGAGGTGCGTCAACAGAGTGCTGCCTTCGCTGTGCTGGGTAGAAGACCTCACATGGAGGACAGGTAAGGGGAGGAGAGGTCACAAAGAAAGTCGTTTTTTATATGCATATGCCCTTGCCTACAGATTCATCATTGAGGAGAACATCAACAACAACACGGGAATTTCGTTCTTTGCCGTTTTCGATGGCCATGGCGGCGAGTTCGCTGCCAACTTTGCACGCGATGTGCTGGTCAAGAATATCTACAACAAAATCATTGATATTAACCAGATCCTGAAGAGCGAGAGCTCGCCAGAGTACAGTGGATACGACAAGAGTCCGTATCTGGCACGCAAACAGAGCCGCAAAGATGTCACCAACAAAGAGAATGCCGATCCCGTGGCCAGACGCGACAGTTTGCGTAAGGCGCACAGCACCACAGCGGATTGCAGCGCAATTAAGCAAAAGACAACGGAGGCAACTGTCGCCGACATTTATACAGCGCAGCTGAACAGCGCGATGCGCGCCAGCGGCAACAGTGCGGCAAAAGATTCATTTCTGAATAATAACAATGCACAAAATTCTGGCAACGCGCCGCCGCCGAGCTACGACGCCAAATGCTACATCGAGCATGGACGCATCAATTTTGGCAAGCTGATCACGGACGAGATACTGGCCGCGGATCACAAGCTGGTCGAGCAGGCCAAGCTCGCAGTGAGTGGGCCAGCCCCAATTAACCACCTTAGTTATCTATCTCAAGTGATTCACATTTCACTTCCTTTTTTGCAGACCAACATTGCGGGCACAACCGCTTTGATTGCCATCGTTAAGGACAGCAAATTGATTGTGGCAAATGTGGGTGATTCGCGTGGCGTGATGTTTGATGCACGCGGCATTGCCATACCATTGTCCTTCGACCATAAGCCGCAGCAGGTGCGCGAGCGTAAACGCATTCACGATGCCGGTGGCTTCATAGCTTTTCGCGGCGTTTGGCGCGTGGCTGGGGTCTTGGCCACGTCACGAGCGATGGGTGATTATCCCCTCAAAGATAAGGTATGTCGATGCTGCATGCTCTATATAGATGGCGTGATGGGAATTTCTCACGTCACGTTTTATAGCCTATACATATGTATATATATGCATATATAATTCTCAATTGCTAATCAGCCTACACTTTATATTATTCTATCCCATACAGAATCTAGTCATAGCTACACCAGACATCTTGACCTTCGAGTTAAACGACCACAAGTGAGTGCAGCTGCTTGCCAAGTTAATGAACTCTTCCTTCTATTAAGTGCGTCATTTATTTTCATTATTTTCATTTCGACGGAATGCCAGGCCCCGTTTTTTAATACTCGCATCGGACGGCCTTTGGGATACATTTAGCAACGAGGAAGCCTGCAGCTTTGTGCAGGATCATCTCAAGGAACCAGACTTTGGTGCCAAATCGCTGGCCATGGAATCATATAAGCGCGGCTCTGTGGACAACATCACCGTCTTGGTCATTGTGTTTAAGAACGACGTCTACAAAATTGTCAGCTCGTCGGCTGGCGGCAAAGTAGGCGATGCAGCCTTAGCCAAAGCTCCAGCTGCTGCTGCAGCGGCTGTCGAACGCTCCAATTCAATCAAAACCAAGTAACAGAAGGGAGACTCTTCTGTACCATTTCAATAGCAACCTTATAAAGTGCCCAAACAGATTTATATACTATAATATAAGCATTCGCGATGCTTTTTTGCCTCGTCGCCACTGCGATTCTCGTTTTTCTCCCAACAAGGCGGCATTTTCTTTGGTTTCGATTTAGGATTTAAAGAATTTTTAGAAAAAAAAAAAATACTGTTGTTTTATACGAAATGTTTAGACAAATATCACTATCACTGCACTTTGTTACTCCCCCCACCACCTCCAGCTCTCATCGCATTCATCACCATGAATCTCATTAATATTTATTTAAATTATTTTGTTATACGTAAAACTTGTGTTTGTCAAACGAAAGGGAAAAAACGAAAAAAAAAAATAAAATACTCAAAAAATGTAACGAAGATTGGCAATGAAATTGAATTTGTATGCCTTTAAAATGCTTTAATGTTGAATAAAGTATTTTTTGCAACTTTGAATAAATTTGGAGCCTATATTGACATATATATTTGTATATCATAAATGATAATCATAAATAGGTAAGGGGCCATGTTGGTAAAAAAATAAAATAAAATATTTTTGCCTTACATAATTAATATCCTGATTAATTAAATTAATTTTTCATGCCTTTGAAAAATGTTTTAATGTCGATTGTTTTTTTGTTTGAATCTTTGAATAAATATATTCTGAACCTATATTTGCATATATGTATGTTATATATATATATGTGTATATAACTCATAAAACAATACAAATGCATTTTCTCTAAAAGAAAACACAAATATACAAATCCACATTAATTTACGACAGTTCCAATCAATTGATAATTGTGTATATAATTCATAAATCAAAAATCATAGATTCATAATCTGTACCCATATTAATCTACAATTCTACAAATTTAATGTTTGTCGTTTTATATTTATTGTTGTTTTGGCATAAACAAATCAATTTGCCACCGATTCATACGAGCTATGTCTAAACATATAAGATTAGATTAGTGCGCTGATACAGACACTTGCCAGACGCGGATGGTGTTGTCCGAGTAGCCGGCGAACAGGGTCTGGCCGTCGGTGGACCAGGCCAGGGAGAGGCACTGTGGCTGCTCGGCCTTGGATGTGGGCGAGACGACCTCAGGGCGCAGCTCCTCAACGGTCTTCTTGCATGCCAGATCCCAGATCTTGATGGATGGGCCATAGGCGACGCACAGCCAGTAGCGGTTGGGCGAGAAGCACAGGGCATTGATGATGTCGTTGTGCTCCAGAGTGTACAGATTCTTGCCGTCATTCAGATCCCACAGCAGAGCCTTGGAGTCCTTGCCACCGGAGGTGCACAAAGAGCCATCGGGCGAAACGGTCACGGTGTTCAGGTAACCATTGTGACCGTGATGGTTGTTCTTCAACTTGCAGTTGGCCAAATTCCAGACCTTGACGGTACGATCCCAGCCGCATGACACGATGATGGGATTGGAGTGGTTGGGCGAGAAACGCACACACGACACCCAATCAGTGTGGCCATCCTCCTGGATGGTGAACTTGCACTCAGCCAGAGTGTTCCACAGCTTGATGGTCTTGTCCCGAGAACCAGACACGATCTGACGGTTGTCAGCCGAGAAGGCAACCGAGAGCACATCCTACAATCGAAGAACAAACAGTTTATTAGCTGGCGAATCTTTAGGTTTATGTGGATAATTAGAAGAGTAGCGGATTTAAAGATCTTGTTGCCTACTTACGGAAGAGCTTCACGCAAAAGTGTGTCGACTCAGGCGTAGAACTTTACAGATGTCAACCAGATTAATTCTGCCTCGCATAGGCGCAATATTTTCTTTTTTTTTATATACATTTAAATGTATATTGGTATTGGTGTGCTAGCTAAGCCTAACCTTATGATATGGGGACATGGGTACACCAATACCATTGGGGAGTTGAGATTTACACAAGCAGCGTAGGCTGCAGCAATTCTAGGCCCTATTCAAAAACCATTCGGTAAACCAATTGGAAACTTATCCCACCTTGGTGTGTCCCTCGAAGCGGCGAGTGGTCTTGCCGGCAGCCAAATCCCACAGGCGCAGAGTCTGATCCCATGAGCCGGACAAAGCGTAGTTGCCATCGGACGAAAGCACAACATCGCTGATGAAGTGCGAGTGACCGTAGAGACGCTTCTGGGGATAGCCGTAGTTGGTATCCTCATCGCGGGTCAACTTCCAGACAATCAAGGTCTTGTCTGTTTAAACGTAAATACATTATTTATCATATCAATTCAAATCTAAAAATTATGCCGGGATGTTGCAGTTATTGGAGGATTCCACCGACGCCAACCTAACCTCAACAACTGTTAGTTATACTTGCCACGAGATGCCGAAATAATGGTATCGGGATCCTTGGGGTTGGTAGCGATCTGGGTGACCCAGCCATTGTGGCCGATCAGCGTACCACGCAATTGCAATGTCTCAGACATGTTGAAATATTACTTATAAAATTGCAACGGGAGCGCTTTTGACACACGTCCAAAGGCGCTGCAGGCTGGCAGAAAAAGAGGCGGAAGTGGCTAGTGCTGTAAAACAATAACAATCACGGGTAGTGCTGCCAACGTGTGCTATTGAATACGATGAAACGTTACATCTACAACTTCATGTTTTTGGTATTACCATCATTTTTAGAATACAGCCACACTATTTGACATCTCAGGTCAAAGTAGCCCTTAGACCGAAATATAAATACACCAACACGCAAAATGAGTTTAGCACAACAAGAAACTGCTGGCATTAATCCACGTAATCCCCATGGACTTGGTAAACCAAACAATATTAAATTAATTACAACATTTTAAGTGTAAAGCCGCTTGCAGGTGATCCGAATGACACAACGTTGCGCAAGGTAGAAGTAGAGGTGTTAATACCAAAAATTATGAGAGATCGCGCGCGGAGCGAACTGTGTCCCAAAGAAGTCGCGGACTTTGAAGAATGCTGTAAGGCCAGCAGCATATTCATGGTGGCCACCTGTCGCAAGCAAAACTCTGCGCTCATGGACTGTCTCTCCCACTGGTATAAAAACGAAGCCTTCAAAGAGGAATGCAAGGCCATCTACCTAAAGGAGCGGGCGGAATATCGGAGCACGGGCATACCCAAAAAGCATCGCGTGGAGAAAATCTAGTTTACTCTTGTTATTATTTCTGTTTAATTTGCACAAAAGATGTGTAGTTAAAACGCCGTATCACAGTCTCGTCAATGGTCAGGGACTCCAGTGCCGCCGGTGTGGCCAACGCAGGATCGAAGTCTTTCTGCTCGTTCACTCTCAGAATGAGCACATCTTTGTCCGATGTTTCAGCTACACGTTGAGCTCCCTTCAAATTCTTGCTAACATAATGCGGGTGATTAATAACGTCTGAAGTGTGCACCAGTACCAAAAAACTGGCATGAAATTGTCGCGGACCTTCTTTGTAGATGACTGTGGGAAGGTGATTAAAAATTAACAGCTGCCCTCATGTCTATAAATTATCGGAAAAGTACTTACGAAAATCACCACCGAACTTAATGCCGCTCTTAATTATCCAATTCTTTGATTTTAGATACAAATATGCAGCCAGCTTATAGACAAATTCTTTGTCATATTCCAGTGCTGCTTGTACGTACGCTTGCCAAGCAATCTCTTTGTTCGATGTGTCTTTTATCTCCAGTATGTTTAAATAGTAGGCCAACACACAAGCCTCCTCCAGTCCAAGTAGAAGCGATTCGTCGGACTCTCCAGAAATTGGGCCGCCGCGTGAATTGCTTCCTTTGCCATAGCAGCCATTATCGTGTAGGGTCTTTATTAAATTCTGTTCTGTATTAAATACTTCTACACAGAGTCCATTGAAAACACCTTGGTAGCGTAGTCCGTTGGAGTTTGGGGGAAAGGGCGCTAATTTAATAAAGTCTTTGCAATTGCCTCGCTTGCGTTTGAAATGCGGAGTGAATTCCATAATTTAGCGAACTGTTTGTAGTCGAATGGCAACAATTTGATGTGGCTCAAAACTATTTGCTGTTGTGCTTGTAATAAAGTAGTTAACAGCTAAATAGAATTTTATATCAATTGGAAAGACATAAAATACAACTATAAATGTTTAATAAAACATATTTTGATTATTTATGTTATTCGCCGCAAAACTGTTTATGTGTGGCCGCAGCTTAAGATTTGCCATTCTCATTATAAATTGCTAACACAGTGCAATGCATGCGAGGTGGCAACGCTTTAGCACGGCGAACACGGCGAATAAGTCACAAGACCAGTCAGCTGAATTTCGGTGCTGTCGCATTAGTGTGAAAAGACACTCGTAATTTAAATATATTTTTTCCTAGATTTTTCGATTGAAATTGTGTGCAAACGCGCGCAACACTACAAATATATCACATCACCCTCGACACGCCAAAAAACAGTCAACAAAATGACAACCGCGCTGTATCTGCCCGAGGATAACATTGGTAAGTGCCAGCAACAGCAGCAGCTGACCTCTGTGAAAAATCGAAGTGCTGCTGCCCCGTGCAGCAGTCAGCCACCCCCTGCCCGAATGTGTGTCAGAAAAATGGTTAACTGTGAATGCGCATTTGCATTTTGCAGATATGATTGCTGCCACTTCGGTGCTGCAGCAACAGGCGGCCGATATACGCACCAAGACCATCAACTGGGCCTCGTACATGCAGTCGCAAATGATCAGCCAGGAGGACTATCAGACGATTAGCGCATTGGATAAATCGCGCGCCACCTTTCTGGCCCAAAACTCGACGCAGGTGGTGAAGACGATGCTGAATCTGGTCTCGCACCTGTCCAAGGACTCGACCATTCAGTATATACTCGTGCTGCTCGACGATCTGCTTCAGGAGGATCGCTCGCGTGTCGATCAATTCCACGAAACATCCGCCAAGATGAAGCAGTGCATCTGGGGTCCATTCCTCAACTTGCTGAATCGCCAGGATGGCTTCATTGTTAACATGTCGTCGCGCATCTTGGCCAAGTTCGCTTGCTGGGGCCATGAGACAATGCCCAAGTCGGACCTCAACTTCTACTTGCAGTTCCTCAAGGATCAGTTGGCCAGCAATGTAAGTAGATCAAAGCACAAGCGTCAAGCCCATGCATGACCCAGGTCAACTACCCCTCCCCCCTTCCCACGTTTGCATGTTTATGTTGTACATAGAAATTTAGTTCAGGTACACTATAAATATATTTGTAGCATGCAGCATGCAGCATGAAAATCTATCGATTTTAAGTAATATAGTTACATATATTGATTTTGAACGATTCCAACTACATATGTATATAAACTTAGTGTAGAGAAATATCGATTGCATGCAACGAAAATTTTGGCGATTTTATAATGATATATGGTAAACGAATGAGTCTATTAGTATGCATTCATTGATTTAAGTTTATTAAGAAATATGCATCATCTCAAATTCACTTTTTAAGAAGTCTACAAATTTATAATTACAACTGGGCGATAGTTTAAATATTATTTTATTTTTTTATTGGTATCAATTTAATTTCAAGAACTTTCTATATACAAAACAATAATACATAATAACTAAAAATAAATGTTGGGCATTACAAAATTCTTATAAGTATCTTGGAATATTGAGGTCAACTGATTAAGAAGCTGTTTGTATTAGTGTATGTTCAAATTAAGGAGGTTTTACTGTAGTTTTGCAATGTTATTAGCCCTTTATATTATTTGGCTGAAATCCAGTTCAACATCGAGACGAAATACTTCACAATTTCCACATTTCCTTGTGTCTACGTTTCTTTTTTGATTCTTAATGTGTCCTACATTTTCCTACCACACAATTGGTATATATTCTTTAGATTCTAAATATCTACAAAATGTTGGCAAATATGCTATAATATTAAGCATTTTGTTTGCTCGCAACTAACCGTAAAATATAAAACTGCACGCTTTTAGTTAGTTTTGCTTGTTCGACAATTTGTACTAAAATCATCAAACCAAAAAAGTGAGAAAACTCTAAAAATGAGACATGAATTAAGCATTAGCCAGGTTTTTGGCCAACTTTTAGGCTTGCGTATATCAAATTGTCTTTTATTTGTAATGAAACTTTGGCTGTCTGTGAGCGTGATTAAGGTATGCTATTCGTGTTTCGTGTACACGATTTTTTTTTTATTTTGGCATCTAAATTCATTGAATCACGCACCTGAAAAAAAAAAATACAAATAAAAAAAACAAATAAAAAACAAAATTCGAAGTATATGATAAAGATGTTCGTATAACCGTTTCGACAAGCAAAAAAAATAAATTATGCTCAATCGATCATCGCACCGCATCGCATTTGATTGGGTGTGCCGTGGAGAACTGAAAGAACATCAGCACCACCCGCACCACCACCTGCACCATCTGCACCAAACAAACCAAATCAAATAAATAATAATAATTATAATATTATGTAATAATTACGTTTTCTCGTTACGATTTATGTGTATTCTGATGTCCACAAAAGCAAAGATCAAACTAAAACAAAAAGTTGAACTCTTGCTCTGTTTTGTTCTCTGTTAAACTTTGTTTTTCAAATATTTTATGTATTTATTATTTAATACCAATTTACAATTTAAACCGTCAATCAACATCAACTACGAATCTATTTTGTTAAACACCAATAACTGAATTACCGAATCGATCAATTCAACAAACACAAACAATGCTGTGGATACTGTGCGCTGCTGAACCCAAACCAAAAATCAAAAACAAAAAACAAAAAAACCTACGACCCACGCACTATCTGACCCCCAACACAAATCAATTAGAGCACTGCCTATCTGCAAGAGATGGCCCAGCTGGCCAAGCGGGCGCAAACGATCATTGTGCACTCGCATGGACAGCATGGCAAAGATCATCATGGCAAAGATCATCAAGGCCATCACCAGTACAGTCCCAATCTGGTCCAGCTGCAGCAGCGCCACGATTTGGCCAATGAGAGTTACCGCGAAGTACGCTCCTCCGCCTTCGATCAGCAGCAGGATGGCAAATGTGTTATACCGGTATTCCAAATGCAGCCCAAATGCTATCCAATCACCACCACCACAACACACTCACCCAATCCAACTACACACACATACGCACACACAATTACACAAAATCAATTACCAAACAAAAATGATCAAACAATTATACAACACACACACAGACTCGCACACACACGCACACACACACCTGCAAAATATTCTCGTATGTGCTAAAGAGAATATATCATGGCAGAGATATGCATTGTCTATCAAAAACTTATTAAATATTCTTTTATATTCCAATTAGCTTTGCAATTTCTGATAAGCATATATATGTACAGTAAAATCCGGTTATAGTTACATACAGTTATTGCGATGAAATTTAAATTGATATAATTTATGCATAAAAATGTTCTAGTAGAAATTGATTTCGTTTTTAATTTTTGAATTAATATAATTTTTTACTCACTTTTATTATTTATCAAAATTAAAATATATTGTCAGCCAACAGCGAATTCCCATATCTTCCAATGCATAAACGTTGCTGTGTGAGTGCGTGTATATATAGATAGTGAGTGTGTGTGTGCGTGTCTTGTATGTATATTTAGAAATCAAACAATAACTGTTTACTAACTCCACTAAATATCATCGACTTAAATTAAAGATGTGCAGCAGAGCAACATATGTACAAAACTTTGAATATAGCTTGAAGGTAACGGTAAAGGTGTAAAGGTAATTAAAAAAGGAAAAGAAAAGAATTTTGTAAAACAAAAAAATCGGTGTCGGTGTGAATGCAATACACAAACAAAAACAAACAATTACCATGCCCATTCTACGGATTTCTAAGCAGAACAGCGACGACGTTTGCTGTCCTTTATAATACATCTCCTTTTTTTTTTTATTTTTTTTTATTGGTTTGTCTCAGAGCACAATTCTCTGTCTGTCTCTTCCACTTCCACTTTTTTCTCTCTCTCTCTATTAAGTAGCTGTAGTAACTGTTGTGTTGCTGTTGTTGTAGCCAACTTTCAATTAGAAAAAAAAAATATTTAAAAAAGAAAAAAACAAATTAAGATAAACTGTCATAACTAACTCGTTACTAAAATGAAAAGCTCTGCAAGGATGCAAGATCCATATTAATATCGTTCGTTGCCTTCACAGAACAACGAGTATATCCAGTCCGTGGCACGCTGCCTGCAGATGATGCTGCGCGTGGATGAGTATCGATTCGCGTTCGTCAGCGTCGATGGCATCAGCACCTTGATACGCATCCTGTCGACGCGTGTCAACTTCCAGGTGAGTTTGAAATTGAAATGTGTAAATTGTTTGGTACAATTTAAATTCGATTTCTTATTCATAGGTGCAATACCAGTTGATCTTCTGCCTGTGGGTGCTGACCTTCAATCCCCTGTTGGCTGCCAAGATGAACAAGTTCAGCGTCATACCCATATTGGCTGATATCTTGAGCGATTGTGCCAAGGAGAAGGTCACTCGCATCATTTTGGCCGTCTTCCGCAATCTGATTGAGAAGCCCGAGGATGCGTCCGTGGCCAAGGATCATTGTATTGCCATGGTGCAGTGCAAGGTGTTGAAGCAGCTGTCGATTTTGGAACAGCGTCGCTTCGACGACGAGGACATTACAGCCGATGTGGAGTATCTGAGCGAGAAGCTGCAGAATTCCGTACAGGACCTGAGCTCTTTCGACGAGTATGCCACCGAGGTGCGCAGCGGCCGCCTCGAATGGTCGCCCGTGCACAAATCGGCCAAGTTCTGGCGCGAGAACGCTCAACGCCTCAACGAAAAGAACTACGAACTACTGCGCATATTGGTTCATCTGCTGGAGACCTCGAAGGATGCCATTATTCTGTCCGTTGCCTGTTTCGATATTGGAGAGTATGTGCGTCATTATCCACGTGGCAAGCAGTAAGTGATTAAGATCTGGGATCTGTCTGCCTGGCTCTTGTCTAATATGCGTTTGCTTCACAGTGTGCTGGAGCAATTGGGTGGCAAACAGATTGTTATGCAGCATCTGGGTCACGAGGATCCCAATGTGCGCTACGAAGCTCTGCTGGCTGTCCAAAAACTGATGGTACACAACTGGTTAGTATTATAAATGTGGATAGTCTTATCTAATCATATGCACACCTATCGCACTCAGGTGCCGCTCGATAATCATACTCGCATTTATACGCCCGAAACTCAAAACATTGCCGAATAATTTCAAGAGCACTCTCTACTCAAAATAAGCATAGCCAAATTCCAAATTGTTGATGTGTTTCTTTTATTCGTGTTTCTATTAGGGAATACTTGGGCAAGCAGCTGGAGAAGGAGAACGAGAACCAAAAACAAGGCGCAGCTCCCATTGCTGGCAAGGCCTAAAGGACCGATACCCCGCTCCTCAGCTACACCATGTACAACTGATAGCCAAGTGGGTCGTCAGCTTGTTTTCGACAACTTAACTAACAATAAGAGTTGGGGGCGTGTGTCTCCCACCGCCAACTCCCACGCCCATTAACAAAATATCGTTTTATTTCTTGCTACCATTTAAGCGCATATTTCTTTGTCCTAATCTGTAAACTAAGTTCCATAGCGAATCTATTGACGATTCCAGATGGTGCCAGCGTTCGTTAAAACTAATTAATTGTTGCTCTTTTGTTGGCATTCCGAACCACTAGAGAGATACGTAGATGAGAGTGAAAGTTAATTAGACAAACTGCAAAAAAAATATACACATACACACACACACTCACAACGAGTAAATCTTATAATTTGTTTTTGTCTGTTTTGTTTATGTTCGTTACAATCGTTTTAAATATTCTACTTTGCGCTGTGCTGTACAAAGTTTTTCTCACGATTTCTTCAACCAAGTCTAAATAGTAAATTGTATTATATATTAACGCATCGGCGCACATGTACAACCAACCTATCAAGTATTTCTTTTCTTTAAAACAAAAATATATGTATGGAAAAAATCAAATAAATAAATGCAATATTATGAAATGTTATTAAGCGTGTGAATAATACAATTGTTTACAAAATTCACATAAAAATAATGCATTAAATTGTTATTAAAATGTATGATAAATTTTTGAATTAAAAAAAAAAAAAACAATATATATAAATAAATGTAATTGAAAATGATAATTACTTTGAATGTTATTCAATACGTTGTGAGCTTTAAAAGCTTTCTTCCTCCCTCTCTCTCGTTGAGCTTTTGTAATGATAAGCTTTTATACTAATAGATAGTTTTTCCTAAAATTTTACAGTGTTATAAAGAAAATACAAGTTTATTTTCGGTTTTATTGTTTTGTTTTTATTTAATTTGTTGTTATATTTCTTGTGGGCGTCACAATTTAATCGGCTTTAAATTATTATTATCCACTTTATAAATTAAATAATGTAATTGTCCTATTTAAACTTTAAAGTTAACATAATTGTATTTTTGTTTTAAGTTCAGTATTCTGCTTTGTTATAATTGTGACCCAAAATACAAGCCGTCGTCAAGATGAGCCTCGGAGGCGCTTCTGCCACGCTTCCATGATGATAGTATAGGTCGTAATACATAGTTTACGTTTAGCTAGAGGTGGTGCTAGGTTCGGATGTGGGTAGATGCTAGTAGTTCCTCCTTACTTAGTAGCCGCCTTCAGGTAGGCAATCAGATCACCGCGCTCATTGGGCTTCTTCAGGCCGGCGAAGATCATCTTGGTGCCGGGGATGTATTTCTTGGGGTTCTCCAGGTATTCGAAGAGCGTGTCCTCGTTCCAGGTGATGCCCTTAGCCTTGTTGGCATCTGTGTAGGCAAAGCCGGGAGCCTGGCCGGTCTTGCGGCCGATCAGACCGTGCAGATTGGGGCCAACCTTGTGCTTGCCACCGGCCTCGACGGTGTGGCACTGTGCGCAACGCTGCACGAACAGCTTCTTGCCTTTCTCAACATCACCAGCAGGTACACCCATTATAGTTAATTAATATTTGATGTGTTAACACCGACTCGACTGCGGGGAAAAGAGATAGATAGAGGAAAACGAACAATTAGAAATGTTATATAAACAACAAATTAATTTACCGTTGGCAAATTCATTTTTATCAACATCCGACGCATTAATCGGGCTACTGATAACAACACATGCCAGCCATTAGTAATGCAACCGTTAGATTATCTAATAGTCTGCACCTCAAACCCACCCGCCCAAAGTTCATTCAACGTTCTTAACATGCCAGATGACGAGCAACGTCACCAGACACACAGACACGCACACGCACTCATACACATACACACGATCTGGTCACATGTTGCCGTCGCAGTGCTGCTCGCTTTTAGCTAACAAAGCTAGCTTCAAGGCGAAAAAGCTACATCGTCGCAAGCTCAATATTATTTAATTGTCAAGAAAATGGAACAGGTTTCTAATGAAGATTATTTAATAATTAATTTTAGCTAAAAAAAAAAAAATTAAATTAATCTGCTATTTTTTTAAATTATTAAATGACAATTGTTAATTAATTTAACTAATATATAAAAGAAGCAGTGCTGCCATCTCTGGCATCACAACAAAAATTTTAATTGCGTCAGATTTCGCTGCCGCACAGCAACAGGCCAAACTCCAATAATGCCCCACATTCCCAGCAATACAGTTTCAGGGTCTGTGTCGCGGCCAGCATATTGCCATCTAACGGCTTATCGGGTGACTAATGCGAACTTGAACGAATTGTTGCATGCGAGACATGCAGCATTGCAATTAGTAAGTCACCTACACGAGCAGGCACACACACGCACATACACACATACGCGTACACATTTCTATAGATAGCGATTGATTACATGAAAGATTACAATGTCGCCTAGCTGTGGCCTTGCTCAGATAAATAAAACCACTTTTTCTATCGGAACTGCATTGGAAGCAGGCCAATTGCTGATGCTTCGCTCAATGTGTGTGAATGTGAGGATGCGTGAGAGCAGGTAAATGCGAAATTGGGTTAGTATTCTTGCAAGAGTAGAGAGAGCTTACATAAGCAACCTGCGATTTTTTAGCAGAGAAAAAATCTAATGGGCAATGAAATCGCACTAGCTTAGCAACCACGTGGCGGGCGGGTTAAAATTCTGGGAAATGGAAGCCACTTTTTTTAAAGCAATCGTATGAGCGAGATAGCAAATGATCGTGTGGCCTTTTCAGCTCTTAATTTTTGCTCATGTAATCGATTCGCGATATTTGTAATGTCAATGTGACTCTTTGTTGGCACATATTGTTCTTTATGTGTAAAAACTTGCATCATATGTTACATGGTTAATAGTTGTTACTTTTGGACTTTTGCATACATATATAATTTAGCACACATATGTATATACGCACACACACATACACAAACACCCTTGAAGGCAATCACACGTTTATGTAACGCAAACAACCCCCAAAAAATAAAATTCGCGTGGGATATACAGCTAAACTCTGAGCATCTGGGCGATCGTACGTTATGTAAGAATTTTAAATGCAGTTATTTATCACTGAATTCTCTGTACACTTTAAACGTAATCAATAACTATTCAGGGTTTTATAAATTAATATATTTACGTCATTCGCAAACTCCCGGTACTTACATTGAACACAAACCGTCTTTCGCTGCGAACAGTTAGCTTACGAATGAGACAAAAGATCCCAATTGGCACAAATGAGTTTTTTTGGTGAGTATCGATACTATTAATATATCGAAACATCGATAGATTTATTTAAAAAGTACGATATTGAATCAAATTCAACGTGCGTTTGAAGATAGATTTTTAATCTCTGAATAACTATTTTGTATTATTTTTTATTTAATTCATGGATATTTAAGAGATTAAAATATCTGATTCGGCTATAAAAGACATGTGGATGTTTCTATTATAATTGTGTTTATATTGTTAGCCTTGCAAATGCTAGATGATATGATTTTTTCAAAACGCGCGGTCATATCTTAAAATATTTTCAGCTTTCAACTTTTATTTTTAGCCAAAGTAGGTAAGAGAAAGTTTGCTGGTATAACAAGATTCACTAAATGTATTTTAGTTAAATTATTAAAGATTAAAAGTCATTGCAATTTCATAACTGTGATTCCGCGCTTTGGCACGCGCAGCCAAATTTGAAATGATTGCTGAGCCTGACAAAAGCTGACTGAAATAAAATATGGCGGTACGTTTAAATACAAATGTGTCTTAAAATGAAATATTGAACTAAATCATATCACTGACCAGAGATCATATCTGGTCAGATCTGGTCAGTGATCATATGTATACATGTTTGTATATCAAAGAACCAATATTATGTTGTGAGCTCAATTTTTATTATAATCTATTCTAAAAGTGTCTTAGTAAATATTTATGAAAGCTATTTTTCCCAATCTTATAATTTTTTCATATTTTTGTTGAGGTATTCAAACTATTTGTTTGTTTTGAGAAATGCAATCAAATCAGCGCGATCCTCGGCCTTTTTGAGTCCGGGAAAAACCATCTTGGTGCCGGGAATAAATTTCTTTGGATCCTTCAAATACTCATCCAGATTGCCTTCTGTCCAAGCGATACCCTTTTTGATGTTAGCTTCAGTATATTTGTAGCCAGGAGCAGAACCGCATTTGCGGCCAACAATTCCGCCAAGATTAGGACCCTGCTTGTGCTTTCCTCCCACTTCGTAGGAGTGGCATTGTGCGCATTTCTGAACGAAAATCTTTTTGCCATTCTCCGCATCGGCACCCATGTTGGTATATGGTTTTTCTACAAAAACGAAAAGAGGAAAAAATACATAGTTTACTTTTTGAAGCTTATTTCTAATGGCTGAACGAAAACAAAGCCTCACGTGGCCTTCAGCTCACGCCTCAAGGACATTCGTGACATGCGAATGGGAGGGAATGGGTAGGCAAAGGATGGTTGGTTGGATTGATGTTTTTTGTATTTTTTTTTTTTTTTTCATGCTTAGGTTATGTCACGACGTCAACGTGAGCCACGCAGTCTGCCAAGTTAATTGCCTGACTCCGAGTGGGTGTGAATGTGGGTCGTTACGTGCGTGCATAGTAAATGTGAAAAACGTGGCTAACTGCAGTCTTAGCCGCTAACCCGCATGCAAAAAATAGAATTCGTCGTCATAACTAGCAATTCATAAATATATACGACATATACGTATATTTATGTATATACATACATATGCATTATTTTTACCCATTATTTTTTGCGTGTTTCTATTCTATTTATAACCGACACTTTAAGTGCTGCCCAAAAAACAGCTGTGTGCATATGTATGTATGTGTGCGTCCACTTAAATTAATTTAAATATGCATCGATGATGACAACGGCTCACTCAATTTTTTATTTCTTTTTCGCTGCTCTTATATTTTTGACACTCTCAGCTGCGAGTGCAAGTGACAGAGATAGCAATAGCATAGAACTGGGTCATACGATTGAAAAACGGCTAAAACGAAATGCATAAAAAAAAAACAGAGCGAATAGTATTGGTAAATGGCGGGCTATAAACAAAGGAACACACACATACGTATGTATGTATATGCATATGCATGTACATAATTCAATTAGACTCGGCTATTCGCCCTCCTCGTGCGACGAACATGTGTTTTGAACATTTCCCTTCAATTAAAACGCATTTTACGCATGTTTCTTGTGGCTTAGGCAAAACCAGATGCCGCCAAACACAAAAGCACAAAAACAAAAACATAACGGGAAGCATGCAGGAAAGGGAGACAGACACCGCAGCAGTAAAAGCCTGAAAATAACTGTAAGTGCTCTGGTCACTTGTTCCGCTGTTATGCCTGTGCATTAGCCTGAAGATAACGGTAACTCAAAGTACGTTGAGCTTGTGCTGTATGCTGTTTAGAAGAGGGCTTTGCATCAGGTGTTTTATTCACTCCGTGCTGCTGACCTAACCCAATTTGTGGGTTAGCCATAAATTTTCCACAGACAGCTGCTGCTGCTGTAACCTGCAGTTGGCTCCTGACCGACGGCTACTATAAATAAATGACGCCTGGAATTGAATTACACTTCAGCTAACAATTTATGTGGAATAAAAGGTTTAGCGAAGAGAGATGGCTGAGAGAGTAGCATAATTGTTTACTGCGATGCACTGCAGCAGCAGTCTATAAAAATCATGTGGGTCGCTGGGTCAAGAGGACAAAAGAAGGAAGAAGGAAAAGCAAAAGCAAATTAGAGAAAAAAAAAAAAAAACAAACAAAAAAACAACAAAATGGCATTCACATTGCTCACGTGGCTATTTCGAAGTTTTGTTGCTGTTGCGCAATTTCGTTTTGGCTTTGATGTCGCCCGAGAAGAGAAGAACAAAAATATGCGCCCAACCACCTACCTACTGTAACATTCGCTGTTATGCTATGTGTGGCTGCATAGAATAAAACCCTACATTTTCATTGTGTATGTTGCTGAATGTTTATTTTGTGTTGTTCCTGTGCGCTGCTGTTGTTGCTGCCGCTGCTTCTGGTGCTGCTGTTGCTGCTGCTGTGGGTTGCCTTTTTTTCTAGAACGAGGTCGCTGACTGCCCTTCACTGCCTGAGACTGCGAGACTGAGACAACGTCAAGTTACATAAGCAGCGCAGCAGCAGCTGCGTCAACGTCGCCAGTTGGCGTTAGCTTTTATGCTCCTTCTTTCCAAATATTCCTCATTTCACATATACATGCAGCGCACACGGAGCATAAGCGAAAGAGAGAGATTGCCAAAGAGAGAGCGCGTGTGTGTGGCTTGCAGCTGCAGTAGCAGCGTGGGAAAAGTGAATGAAAAATTGCTATAAATTTATATCAAGTGATATGCATCAATTTATAATTTTTTTCTAGTGCACTCTGCTACGTACGGGGCAATGCATATAAGTATGTATCTTTGTATGTATGCACGCTGCAACCGAGCGCAGCGCGTGGGCAGCAGCAACAACAAATAGTGACAACACAACTTTACGCTCACCTGCTTGACGGCTCTCTTGAGTAACGGTCTGTGCTTGTTGCTCTGCCTCCCACTATTTCTATGCTGAGCGCAAAGCTGCGCTGCTTTTGCTTTTGCTATTGCTGTTGATGTTGTTTTTGCTGTTTCTGTCGCTGTCGCCGTCGCTGTTGATGTTGATGTTGGTGTATTTGCTCTCACTCTCTTCGCTGCTTTTGCTGCTTTTTACGTTAAGGCTGCTCTCGACTGCTCGAGCGCTGCGTCCGTTTTCATTCAGTTAGCTGAGTTCGCGGCGCACGGTTCTCGTCTTATTTGGCCTCTGCTATCCAATAAAGTTCGTTACGTTTACGAGTTTTACGCGTCGTGAGAATTGGGAAATACAACATAAAAGTTACGACGATTTTGCTTAATAGAACGGAAAATTTGTTAGCAGCATTTACGTCGAAAGTTGGCTGCGCTCTGATCTATTCTTTTTGATTTCTGAATACTCACACAATTGTAACGATAATTGTCAGAGGCCTGCTAGGTTGTCAGCCAAGGAAAAATAACATATCTGCAAGTGTAGTGTCTCCCAAGAGGTGCTGCCAACTAACAATTTTAACGGTAAGTCTTGCCAGCCTCAACTCAAAACGTAACCAGTGTTGTGTAATGCCAGCATTTGAAGACGTCACTTCTTTGAGTGCCCTTGGTTGGCTGTTGTCCTTGAATGCGTAAAAACCAACTGACTATCATCTGTGTGTGTGGGTGTGTGCTAGTGTGTTACGCTTTTTACGTAATCAGTAGAACATTGCGCCTTGCGTTTCATTCAGACGTAAAGCTAAGCTTACTATTTATTTATTTTTAAGCCCTTATTTAAGCAACAACGCATTTCCCTTATATATACATATTTGATGAAGTAGTCTGGGAGGTGAGGATTATGATTGAATTATGTATATATATACATAAAATCTGAATATTTTTAAAAGTAATTTTGCATGTTTTCTAAATGTTTGTAAATGAGATGGAAATTTTGGGCATGCGGCAACTGTTGCGTGTCGATAGATAAATAAATAAATATAAAAACATGAAATTAATCAGAATTATTTTGTGGAATTTTCAAGGTAAACTAAATAAATCTTTTTAATGTGCCATGAAATACGATTAGTTAAAGCCTCAATTGTAATATGACTAGCATTTTAATGAAGTTTTCTTCGAGCTTTTCCGTAAGAATGTTTATTTCATCTCATATATCTGCACTTTAATGTCCTTTTACTTGTCGTGCCTGGGCTTGCCTTGCCTCCTGCCAAGCACTCAGAGAGCATTAACATTGTGCCTTTGTTTATTAATTACTTTACTTGGCTCTTAATGTTGGCTAGTTGGCTTGTATATAGGCCAATTGTATTTGTAACAGCAGGCATCGCACTCAGATCATATCATATTATTATTAATTTAGTTTTATGTGCCAGCACTTGGAGTACATAATTAATTTTAATTAAGAATGAACACAATTGATAGAATGTTTGCCAATTAATTGAATGTTGTCAGCATAATTCTAGATGTATATATACATATATATGTATATACGCACACAAACTAGATATCCATTCTATATCGTGAATGCTATGGCAGCTGTGCTCGCATTTTATTTGGGTCAACTTCATAGCCACATTGCCCCATCTTTCATGTGCTCCGCACTTTTATCATATCGTTAAATGCACTTGGCTCCAAAAAAAAAAAAACCTATTTGGATGATAAATACATATGAATACACATATATATTTATATACATATATGTAACATATGTGCACATTAAGTGCCCGATTTTAGTTTTGGGCTTGCATGAATAGTTTCAACTTATCGTCGTGTTATCGCTTAAGTTACATTTACCAAGAGCCGCGGTAAATCAATATTTGTGTCCCAAATAAATGAAGAAAAAAAAAAAACTCACAAAAAGAGAAAAAAGCAAAATGAAATGAAATCCAAAGCGAAGCATTAAGGCAGATTATATCACCACGCAGCAAGCACTATGGGGGCGTGCGGCCACTTGCCCGATAAGACGTAGTTTTCCCTCTATTATTTAAACACCTCCCCATTCCCCTTAACTTGCTCAAGTCTTGTGCATTTTTATTGAAAAACAAATGCAATAAAATGTAATGAAGGATCCTAAGTTATGAGACTCGAGCCACAAATCCAGCTCAGATTTGTGCTTAAAGCCTTTGCATAGGATTTAAGTTTATTAAAAGATTTTTCTTTTAAAAAACTTCCTATTGTTGAATTTACAGTATATAAAGTATTTTGAAAACTATTTTTTAGCTATGATAAACATTTTATATATACGAAAAAATCTTAAAATACATGATTTTACATGATGAATAATAATATATGTATGCTTCTTGTTTTCCTTTACATTTTTTTATTTATTTATATTTTTTTAAATTTTAAGTTGTTTATCTAACTAAAAAATAAAAAACGTTAATATCTAAAGTAAATTATACATATTATAAAGTGACGCTAAGCTGAATAGGTTGATATTTTAACTAAAGTTTGGAAATTTATATTTTCTTAATACTTGAATGAAAATCAATCACTTATGAAATAAAATACTTTCTGGTCTATAAATGTATATTACAATTCTATGCATTCGATGTTAGCCACAATTGAATATCTGTTCTTTGGTTTATTGCTTTTAAGTCAAAAAAAATTTTTTTTATATGTATGTACTTTACTTCATTTAACTTGCCAAATTTTTGAAAACAAAAAATATTAATCAAATTAAATTTTGTTATTTGTTTCGTACTTCATATTCCATCTACTGTCTCAAGTGATATTCAATCATGCCTGTTAAGACTCATACAATTAGAGCTGACTTATAATGATGGCATAGATAAATCTTATGCAAATTGCTGTTAGCTTAAGCAGAACATTCGCAAACGATTCACTGCCAGATTAATGATTCGCCAGCAGCTGATGCCCAGTTGCAAATGTGACCCAACTCTAGAAGCGGAACGAACAAGGAAAAGATGTACACAGATAAAGCTGATGAAATAAAGAAACGAAGTGCTGTAAATTGATGGAAATGCTAAAGAAACTTATTGAATTCCAATGGAGCTGGGCAAAGTCTGACTGACTGCCAATTAGACTTAATCGAAAATCGATGAACATTCCAAGTAGACAGCAAAAAGTTCAAATTGGAATAAACGCAAAAGAGTTGATCAAATATGCAAATGCTGTTTCGGGTCAAATTTGATTCGAGGTGTGGCTCAGGTGCTTAGCTTTGCGTGTGGTCTCTACTGAAGAAAAAAAAAACTAATAGTCATCTTTGTTTACACTGTGTCTCTTTCCTTGCATCTCTTTCTCGCTCTCTTTGTCTGGCAGACAAAAGAAAAACACTTGAAAACTGGAAAATTTTATTTAGTAGTTGGATAAATTGTATTTATTTGATTTTTTTTCTATTTGTAAATTAATTTGAAACACGTTTGTTTTCGTCGCCGTTTAGCGAGCTATAAAAACCGATGCTGAACATTTTTGTTGTTGTTTACCGAAATAATTTCGTTTCGCTTGAAGGCCATTAGTTGCGCTTCCTCTTCGACCTCTTCTTATCAAGCGCCTTCAAACAAAACATTTCCCATCATTATCTGAGCCTCGGTGCCGCCTCTTAACGACTGACCACGATCCGCGAGTACTTTGGAGTGGAGGCTTTCCCCTGCCCCTCCCCCTCTCTATAGTCTTCCTTCTCGTAGCTAATGAGCAGCATTTGCGACAGCATCGCAATTACTTGTGGCCAACTTTGAGCTTCAGTTGTTGTTTCTCCTCTGCCTCTGCTCATTTGTTTATTGATTTCCCATTTGTTTATTGCCCTAACTGTTTCGCATTTTAAATATCTGCATCTGTAGTATTACACGGCGTATGCGCAATAATTAGCCAAACAGGAAATTAAGAATGCCGCAATGTGCTGGGCATTTGGGCATTCGGTGTCTACAATTGTGACCATTGCTGTATCTGGATTATTTTATTGTTCCACATAAATATACAATCGTTGTGCGCCGATTGATATACTCATTCGCCGTAGTTGGCTTTTTCTTTATGGCCCAAACAAATCATTAAAAATGTTTACAAAGCATCAGCTCTGCCATATGAGGTGGATCTCCGTATCCTAATTTAAATCAATTTTCAATATTGTATTCGCTGATTTTTATTGCAGTTTATGAATCAATTGAGATTTAGTAGTCAATGTTTTTTTTTTTTTTTTACAGTAATTTAGATTAGATTTGTATGTTTATAAATTGAAAAGGGTATATTGCTTTAGCATATTGTAATTCTCACTGTCTCTGCATCTATTCGAAAAAGACAGTGGGAGAGCGAGAGAGAGAGAGAGAGATAGGCAGAAAGAGAGAGACTGATAGAGAGAGAGAGGGAGAGAAAGAGAGAGGAAGAGAATAATAGATAAATAAATATATAGATCGAGATATAAACAGATAAACAGATAGACCTATAGAAAGAGAGGCAGATGGTGAGAGAGACTGACATAGAGAGATACCAGGGGAATAGTATTTATATAGCTTTACATAAAAAATTTTCTTATTATTCAAATGATATTTTGAGAGTCAATCGCTTTCTAAAACTTAACTTAAGCTTAATAGAAAATATAAAAATATAATAAATATTATTTAAGTAATATTATTTTTATACAATGTATACGTCACTGTTTGAATGTGTCATAACAGTTTGAAAGTCACTAAGCCTATAACCAAGGTAACAAAATAGTTTAGATATTCCAATAAAGGGCTTTTTCTTGACAGTTTGGTTCAGCTCTACGAGTATAAAACTCTTTCGGTCTCTTCACAAATGTTTTTGAGTACCTTTAGGTTTCTTTATCTCTAGCATTTGCTGCACAGTAACTGTTATTTTTATCAGCAGAAAGTGCCTAAACTGAAGTTCGACAAAACTCGAAATCTCTTCAGCCCTAAAGTCGATTTTCCGCTAAGTAGTTACTCATACTACTCACTAGTCCGAGTCAGTAGTTAGTTAGTTAGCGGACGACTGTGTTAGTGTGTGTGTGTATGTGTATGTAGAGCAATGCAAATGGTTTCTCTCCATTTTAAGGGGGGCTCTGTGGACATCTCATCACAGTGTTTGCATTTCTCAGACTCTGGCGGCGCTCGCTGTTTGTTCTAGCTATTGAGGATGGAGATGGAGGCATGTAGCGAATGCGACGGCTATGTAAAGTACATGGCTTCGTTTTTCTCTATGCTGTTGTTGTGGTTTTTTTTTTTTTTTTTTGGTTAATTTACATGACAACACGTTTCGAAAGTCAGTCAGTCAACAGCAGCAGCAAGAGCAACAATGAAATACGACAACAAGATACAGCTACATGGGGGCATTGTAAGTAGCTTGCAGATACATTCGTTCATTTGTAGCTGCAAGTTAACTAGACTGTTACAACTGTAGTTGAGGTGGGGTGGGAGTTGGGGCCTAAGGTAAGGACAGGTTGTTACACGTAGGGCCACTTTGGGCCACTTGGCTGCCTAGCAGTCTGAGGCCCTCAACTGTGATGCGCTGCTTTGATGCGGTTCTGGGCCAAAAACAATGCGGCGAATCTGTTAGATACTCTTTTTCTCTCTTTCTCTCGCTTTGCAGCTGTTGCGGCTGTGTGCGACTTTTCGCAGACGTCGCCTACGTTTACAGTTACAGCATACAACAATGTGTGTGTGTGTGTGTGTATTTACATTAAAATTAGCATTTTCTTTGTGTTTAAATGCGGTTTTTCCCCTGCACTTAGCGATTGTTTGTCGCTGTGTCTGGCGCATCTTGCAATTGCCTCAAAAGTATCTTGCAGCTTGTATGTGCCATGATTAGCGCCGTAAATATTTATGAGCTGCCAATTCAAGTTGAACTGGTAACAGCTGATGTCATTTTCTATAAATTTTCTGAGCTCATATCGTACCCAAAAAGCAATGGCAGCCGCAGCAGCAGTCGCCACATTCGTAGAGATCGCTCATGTAACTGCGAGTGAACGGGTTAGAAAAAAATACAGATATATAGCTTTTGTCAAGGCATTCAAGTTCAGCGTGTTTTGGTGTCTCTCGAGAACGACCCAATTAGACGTAGACAAAAGTTGCGTAGCTTATGTCACACAATTGTTGTTCATTTTCGATTCAAGCATTGATATTGAAGTCGCCCCCTTTAGATGGATGTCAAGCAGAAGAAGAAGAAAAACCCAGTTAGATTGTCAGTCTGTCTGTCAGTCAGTGAGGCGTACAATTGGCACGCTTCTGATAAGAGCAATGAGAACGCATTTCAAATGCAATTGGAAATATAGAAGCGCTGACAGCGAGCATGTTTATGTCTGTGCACCCAGTGGGAAATTTATGGCATATAGTATATCAGCGGCGTAGATGACGACCTCAGCAGCGTGTCTTCGCATGTGTCAAGTCATTGCTGGCGTTGACATGCGTCTTGTTTACGTATCAATAGCAAAAGTACATGAAACTAACGAAAGAAATAATAAAAAATTGATGACGAGGTTAATTTTAAGTACGCATTATATAAAATATATTTATACACATATACATATGTATATACCGACATATTTTTGTCTAACAAATAAAAGAGCATCCTACTTAAAGAGATGTCAACAAGCTGCCAACGTAGTGAAGGCCATGTCATCCGTCGTTAAGTTTCCAACTGGGACTATGCAACTAATTCACACACACGCACACGCACACATACTTACATACATATGCTAACATATAAACCCGTTACCTCTGCACTCTCTTTGCTCGCTCTCTTCCTCTCACCCCACACTTTGTCAACGGCTGCTGCTGTCAATTGAACGAATGCATCGCACGTCAACTCTGGCAATTGCAACTGAACGAAATAGAGACACGGCCAGGGGCTCTGTGAATAAAAAGCGCAAATTGATAATTGAGTTTGGCACAGGCTCAAACTGCAGTTAGCATTTGCAGCGTTGCCAGACAGCCAGCCAAGTGGGTCAGTCAGTGCGACCATGTGACAGCACACACGAGCCAATTAGACAGAAGCACCGATAGATGGAGCCAGAAAGAGAGAAAGAGAGAGAGAGAGAGAGAGAGCGGGAGAGAGAGCTGCCAGGCTTGCATGCATTTATTTATAGTAGGTAACACAAATTAGTGTTGCGCTCATGCCTAATCATCGGTTCTTATTGGAATTTGACACGAGGGCGCTCATAAATTGAAATCGCTGGCGCCGCGCACAAGTTATGTGGCCAAGTGTGAACCTCTTGCGCCCAGCATCGATTGATTGGTGTCGTTGGCTGGTTGGTTAAACTCCATTTCCATTTGTGCATGTCTGGCACGCCTCGTCTTTTTAATTTAACGGTAATAAAAACATCACGTATACGCCCCGCTGCTACAGGCAATGCAATAAAACAAATGTGCGTCCCCGCCTAGCCACGGCGAAAGCCTCATCATTTGTTTGCCCCACAGTCAACAACAAGAAAATACGACAACAACAACAGCAGCTAATATAAATGGCAGCAGCTACAAAGTGTCAACTAATGGCGGAGGGTTGGAGGTGTGCGTGGGCAGAAGCAGCAACTGAGGCAACTGAGGCAACAGCGGCAACAGCGGCAGCTGCTGCATAACTCGCAACGTAAGATTAAAGCGCAACACGAAACCAAAAATTCCCATTCCAATTCCCATTGCCATTCTCAGTTTCCCTGCCTCCTACACCATTCCCAAATGCCTCTGTCAAACCCAAATGGAATGGATACCGTTGCAGCTAAGAAATTTTTCTAGCGAATTCGTATAGGAAAAAAATTACATGATATGAGAATTTACTGCACTCTTAAGGGAGATCCAAGCAAATTCTTGAATATCTTTTTTAATGACCTACGTTGTCTATCTCTATCTCTATGTGTAATCTTATCAGAATGCTAATGGCTGAATTGAATATATTATATTTATACATATAAATGAATATTTTATATATTTCATAGGGTTTTCTTGGCTTTGTTGTATATTGTGGATAGATAATTTTATTAAACTTTTGCTTTAAATATTTAGTAAATTCGTTTTTAGTTGTTGGTCAATTGTATTATGTGCCGTAATTAGCAAATATTTAAAACAAAACAAAAAATTACATAAATTGTTAAAAAAAAAAAAAAGAAGAAATACTTTATAAATTCATGTTATTTCTTAACATTTTCACACATTATTATAAAAAGTTTTTTACATTTTTAGAAATAATCTTTTAATTTAAGTCAATAATAACGCAAAAAAAATTCAAAACAAAAAAATTTGTTTGTTCTTTTATTTTAGTTTTTAGGTATTTAGAATAAAAGTCCTTTTCAAATTTAAAAATACACTTTTTCAACAAGATACAATATTTCCATTCTTTTATGTAGACTATTCGAAGTTGCCTTTTACTTTGTTAACCCTTTTTTCTATAGGGTATGCAGAACGTGCAGCTACAGCATGTTTTTTTTAATACATAACAGAAAGTAAAAACAAAAAATAATCTCATTTTGCTGCTCACACACAAAAAAGAGGAAAACAACAAAAAAATGAAAACATAAATAAATAAAGTGTTGTCGCGTGGTTTACTCATTCAGCTGTTGCATTTGCTGTTGTTTTTGTTGTTGTTGTTTGCATGACATATATTTCACAACTGCTGCTGTTGTTGTTGTTGTTTTGGTTTTCAGTTGTCGTCGTCGTCAGTTTCCAAAACACACACACACACACGCGCACACAATGACACAAAAGCGCTGAGATTGTAAAACTTAAATGAGAATTGAAATTAATTTGCTGCGCCGCCGACACTCGGCGTGGGCAGCTAGAGAGCACGAAGTGTTTTCCATGGAAAACTGGGGAAGTGGCGAGTGGAAATGGAAGGCGGTTGCTGTTGCTGTGTCGATTGCATTGCATAATTGCAAATGACGTCGAAATGTGCGCTTGCCAGAATATTTAGGTAATTAGCGGGAACATAAATGAAAATTGAGTTGGGGCAGACATAGAAACATGTATAGAGATAAATGACAGATAAGCATATGTATAAATACATGAGATATAATTATACTTATCAGAATGTATTGTATTTTTCACTCACACATCTTTCTATATTCCTTACATATTCATTCGTATCTTATAAATATCTAAATTTTTGCTAATTATATTCGTTTAATATGAAGCTTTTTATTTTAGGCATATAAACATAGTTCAATAATATCAGATTTTTAATAATAACAACTTATTTAACAACAAACATACCTCTATAAAAAGGAGTCCAGTAAAAAAAAGGAGGCAAGTAGAAAAAAGCAGGCCAGTAAAAAAAACTTCTTCTATAGTATGGGTTTTGTCTTTTCGTCACTTCCTCATCGACATTCGAATTTTGACGTTTTGGCAATTTTTCTGATTTTTCACTTTTAGTGCTATTATTGCTTTTACTTTGAGCTCTATTACTACTACTTCCTTTATTACTTCGACTACTACCTCCACTTTTACTTCCCTTAGGCATTTTTATTCTCGAATACCTAAAGCCTGAACAAAATTTTGTTTTGATTTGTAAACTTTTTTGACATTTGTTTGTTAGATATATTTTGTAGTAATATATAATTATTTTACGTACTAATAATGTGTCACGATATTGATATCATTTTACAATTTTCTATATTAACTATAGATATACAACACTCTAGATTATCATCTATGTTACGAGCTACTTATGGCTAATCATCTTTTAACGAAATCTGCATAATATGATTAAATCGTGCACAATTCGTATCACGATAATTGTATTTAAATCTTATGTGAAGTCTTGTTTCGTGTCACGATATACATACATGACATATGTTCTTATATATATCAAGCCGTGTAAAGGTCGTGCCACGATATATGAAAATGTCTCTACCTATTTACTTACACAGCTCAGTCTCGTTTCATGTCCCGCTATACACATATCTCTGCATAATCTTCTATGCTAAGTCTCATTAATATCGTGTCACGATACACTTACATATCTATATAAACCTCCATAAACTTATCTAATTAACGAAGCGTTGAATGTGTCATCGAAGCGCTTATTTCTGTTGAACATTGGTTGAGTTAGGTTGGGTTGGGCTTCGTTTCGGGTTCGACGCTGTAAACTGGAGCATGCCACACCGATTCCGGCGGAGCAGCGTGAGTGGGCAAGGTCATCCAGCATGATGGCAATTGAATGGGGGTAAGGCGGGAGCGAAAGTGATTTTGGGTAGGGGTTATATGAGCAAAGCCAATAAAGCCGAAACAAAGTTTAGCATATTTGTGTGTGCGAGCGTGTGTGTGTGTGTGTGAGTGCGCCTCTGTATGTGTCTGTGTGCGTGCCAGCAGTCTCAGCAGTTGCTCACTTGTGTGCTGAGGGCCAACAGCCGCTCAAATGTCACGCTCCATATACACTTCTCTTTTTTTTTTTTGTCTCCTCCTCAATGCTGCTCAAGGCCCACTTGACAGGCCACTCGGAGCACAGCAATAACAACACTTGAATTGGGCTTAAATTAATCCCGTATTCTCTCTCATTTTCTTTCTTGCAGCTCTTTGCGTTTGTGGTTTAGCCCGTTCGTTCCGTTTGCCCGTTGCCACGCCCCGTTGCGGCGTGCGCCCCCAAAGCAGTCAAGACGACTTACTCGATTATGAAGCTCAGCTCGCCGCGCATCATGCAGCAGAAGCGTACCAGCAAATCATCCAACATGTCCCGGGTCTCGATGACCACCTCGACGGCGGAGGAGAATCTGATTGAGTCGAAGCTCTTTAGTTGGCTGCGACTCTTTCGCTTTGCCTCGCTCCTCTGTCGTGCGGAATAGAGAACACATATACAAATACATATACATATAAATACATACATACATATATATATATATATATATATATATATATATATATATATATATATATATATATATAAATATATAAGACAATGAAAATCTATAAAACAGATACTCGTGCTAGTTTGCCGCTTTCAATTCAAGTTTTCCTATTATGCTAAAAACTAAAAACAAAACAAAAAACAGCAAAATAAAATAAAAATAAAAATATTATATACAAAATTAAAGCACGTTCTAGATTCTGCAATGTAGGCATTAAGAATTGGAATTCTTTCAACTTAACAATTTAAATCGATTATATTTTGTGTTTTTTGATTGCTTTTAACATTCAAGAATTAAGTCAATTTTTAGTGTAAATTTCGCTTTGCGGAATTTGTCGCGCCTTTCGTACCTTTTGTATTGTAATAAGAAAAATAAACAAACAATTTTATGATATATGAGAAAAACAAGAAATCGTAAGCAAAAACAAAAAGAATTATAAGAAAAATATAAATATTATTGTGTTTTTGATTGCTTCAGTTCGAAAATAACAACAACAACAAAAAGCAGCAAACAACAGTAACAACAGGAGCAACAGCAACAAAGCGAGATATATTTTTGTAATTTACAACACTGTTATTGCGTGTCACAAGGCAAATAAATAAAAACTTTAACTAAATGCAAAAATGCAATATACTAACAATAATAGTAAAAGAAGTAATATATGTATGTGAAAAAAATAAGTATATATATATACATATACATATATATAGAGAATCATATATTTACAGTTTTCAACTTAATGTGAGCAAAATGCGCTTCGCCAACACTTAAAAAAAATAAAGAAAGCTAAAAACTATTTAAAAAACTACAAAAGTTTCCCCCAATTTAAAGTAATTGTAAATTGCATTTAATCCAAAGATATTGCCAATCAAATGTAGATGAATTTGTTGAAAAAAAAAACACAGTTATAATTCAAAATGCAATATTATTTAAATAGTATTTCAATTAAAGCCAAACTCAAACAACAGCAGCATCAGCAACAACAACCGACAAAATATCATAAAACTTATTTTTAATTATTAATTAGTTAGTAAGCATATGCAAAAACACAAACAAACAAACATCAATAAGAACAAACACTGTACTAAATAACACAAGTCGCAAAAAATGCAAACAAAAAGCCGAAAAAACAATTCAGAAATGTTGACAAAATATGCAATGCAATAAATCGATATCGATAAATAAATAAAGTCTTTAAGCATGTTGTGTGTTCAATGCAAATATAAAAAATAAAAAACAAAATCAAACAGAGTTTTTTATTCAAATACAATCTATAAACTTTTATTTAAATTCAAACCCAAATGCGCGCCAACTTAACATTGTCTCAAATCAGTTTTGGCACTGAAATCTAGATGGCGCTTTCTGATTTGTTGGCTGACAAATGCTGTTTGGCATAAAAGTTTTTATCTAACAGCATTCATTCCACTTTGGAGTTAACAGAACTTGTTTGCCGAGGCATTAATGCATGTATGGCTTATCAGACTTTATATCATTTACAGAGTGCACGGCACTCAATACAAGTTGATTCATAGCTGTCTGCTAAGTTAACAGTGTTATGTTCAGATATTAGAGCTTTGTATAGAAATGCAGCAATTTAGATCATGTGTTTTCTTTATCTATGTTCGATTGCTTAACAGTCCAGCATGCAAGTATTACTATTGACATTTCAAGTTTACTTAACAGTTGCCAACTTCTTTATGAATGTGTCGATGTAACAGTAAGTATGCACATGTAAATAAAAAAAAAAAAAAAATTTGAGTTGTTTTTAAAAAAGTTTAGAGAAGCTTTTCTACAAGTGCACAACATCTTGGCTCTTATTGAAGTAAAATTTATCAGTACAGCATGCGGCATACCATAAGTTCTTATTAGAACAAAAGCTTCCAATAGGATATATTCTATGCTGTTAAGATTAGCCAAATGCGAAATCAATACAAGTATAAGACTATTGACTAATTATTTAAGAGCTTCAAAAAGAACAATGTGGAATATATATACATACATATTTGATCCCCCCAAAGCACATGTGCTTTCGCGCCAATTTCTATTGTCGATTCTCCTTTGTGTTTTCGTTTGTTTAGAACGTGATGTGTCAACAAAATGAAAAAATGAGTAAAATGATTTTTCCCTTGGAGCATGCGCAGTTGCCTTAGCCGGCGTCGGGAGAGAAGCAGCCTGCGAATCGTGAAAAGTTCGACGAGTGCCGAAGACTGTGACTCGACTGATGCTGTTTTCCTCGATTTCCCCTTCAAGATCAAAGATCGGCAACAAATTGTTGCTTGGATGTTTCAGTTAGTGTTTCGTGCTCGTCGAGTGTTGTTCTCGGTTTTTCCTCAACATAAAACGAAAGTTTTTGTCACAGCACACACACAGTATATACACACGTACATATATATACGCCTATATATGCTGAGTGCATATATATAGATAGTTATATATACATATTGAATTTTAATCAAAGCCGATATCTGTGCGCTGTGTGCTTTAACTAAATCGAATAACGTGTTTTAGTTTTATAAATGGTTCGTTTAATTATACAATTGCTCACCTACAAATACAAATACACTCACACAAACGCACTTGAAAATGGATTACATAATCGCAGCAAGGAAAATCGTGGAAAAACACGTTTTCCACTTGAAAACTGAAAACGAAAAACGTTTGATTAATCATGCGTTATTTAATGCGTGTGCACTTAAAGCAATTATATTTTAAAATATCATTAAATCGATGGCACTTAAGATCAGTTAGCATTCAACTAGTAAATAAAGGGGGCGGTTACAAGTGGGGGGTGTGTTTTGTGATAAAGAAGAAGAGAAAGTCGAAGTAGTGGTAGATATAATCGAAGCATGCTGCACTCTCAGCATGATTTTTCCGACCAAAAGTTTAACGAACTGAGTTCATTTCTATTTTTGAAATTTATACGAAAATGAAAGGAAGAAGAAGAACACTGAAAGAAGAATAGCAGCTAACGCACTGGCATAAAAAAAGTGAAAAGTCTGGGCTTTCCGTTGCCGCATTATGTGTGCTATGGGAACAGATCTATAAGACGCCTACACTGTGCAAATTTCCATGTGCTGCTGGACATAATGCGAGCAACGCAGAAATTATTGAGAGCAGATGAATGTACAAAGCTTTATGGAAATTTCGCGTATTGCGAAATGGCTACAGTAAATATTCGCTAAGATGTGCGGGTTTTCATAAACTATAGTATTTATGAAAATGGAGTATTTTTTGTGAATATTATTTGTTGTATTTATTTATTCCTTTTTTTTTTTTTTTTTTTTTTTTAATATTGTGTTGTTTTTTAATATTGTTATACAATATTATTATTAAATTCCATTTTAAAATTATTTAAACGAAGTTTGTATATTACTTTACTTTATTTTTATTTTTTTTTATTAAAAAAATTCTGCTTAGTATTATTTGCAAAAATAAAATATTCATATATGTTTTTTTAAAATTTATTTTTTTAATTTTTTAATTTTATTTGTGTTATTAAAGAATTCCAATTATTACTTTATAATTTCAAATATATTTCACTTACTTGAAAACAAAAGAAAAGATAAGAAACAAAAGAAAAAATATCGAAATTTAACCGAAAAGTATACACATATTTATAAAAAGTTATTCTTAACTTAAATAAAAAATTTCTACTTTATATTTATATACATATAAATCTAAATATATTTTACAGATTTATTTATAATCAATTCAGTTTAATATGGGAATACGCATTGTATATGTCTAAATATTTATATATAGAATAGCTTCGCACATGATTCTAGCGAATTTTTACTGTGAATATATATGTACATATATATATTTTTTTTGAATTTGCAAAAATTTGTTGAAAACTTGTCCATTTCACTTTCATAAACATTTGAAATGCCATTTTTCTATTCACTTGAAATGCAATTAAGTTGGAAAATGAAAATATTTGTGAAAGTCATTTTACCTCAGAGAAAAGTTCTACCAAAAACACAAACAAATATACTCGTATATGAATATGTATTTAATATTTAAATTAATGGCTTTTCTTGAGCTTCTTCTTCATCTTTTGGCTCTTTGCTCAGACTATGTTTATGAATGATATCAGTGGTCGGTTGGCTGGCTAGGCATGTGTAGTATTTATGTCCTTGCCACATGCCATCGAGCACTCAGCAGCATAAACATCCCATGAGATGCTACGAGTTGGAAAAGACCTTCATAAATGCTGACAGTTGGCTAATTCTCCACAGAGACAAACTAGTTATTGGTTCGATATATTAATATGTAGACAACTAAAGTATATACTATATATTCTATTGCTGTGACAGAAATTCTATTTCTTTTTTTTTTTTTTTTTCAAATTGGCAAAGACAAAGCTAGCAAATGGCGTCAGCGCCCATTTTTAAAAAAGTCGAAATCAAATGAATCTATATATATAGCTATAGAGCAAAGCGAACAAGAATTGGGAATTGAGTGCGAAAAACCGTATAAACATTTAGCCCACTTCCGTTAGAAAATAGCACAGAATTGACTCTACAGACAATTTCATCAGAGATTTTAGAATAGGTCATGATTTATTTGTGTACGACTATTTTGTGTTTCGTATGTCTGACATAATTAGGTTGGTTGTTCAGGTGTGCTTAAGTGCAAATAGTGATTGATTAGCCAAAGTGCTATTCTGGCTAATTAGTGCGCGTGTGTGTATGTGTGAGGGACCTACATAGACTAACCTTAGCGAACCTCCTGAACTCTAGTCGCTCAAATCTCTTATCGGTGCCAATTCGTCAACTCATGCAGTTCAATCTCTTCTGTACTCACAGTGTAATATGTTATATTGAAGTGTGCCCCCCGTCCAAACCAAATCAAAAATTAAATATCCCATTGAAGTGTCTTTGTTAAGATCGAAAATAATATCCAACATATCAAAACCGCAAAATCAAAAGAAAATAAACCGCAAAGTAGCTGAACGTAGGCTGTGAAAATTGTAATATGTCCGGGCCACCGCCGTTTGGCAATGGGCCACGTGGCTGGAATCCACGGGCACCCAATCCCGCCTCGCCGTCGCCCTCGTCCTTTTTGTACCGTCCGCCCTCGCCGTGGACAACAGCGCCCAGTCCGCCGCCCATAATATCCGGACCGCGTCCCTATGGTCAGGCCATGTCGCCGGCGCCCCAGCTGCGTGGCCAGCGACCCATTGGCATCAGCAGCGGGAGCAGCGGCAACATCAACAACACCATGCCGCATCCACGTCCACAATGGCCTGGCGGCAATCAGTCGCCCGCACCGTATCAGCCGCCGGGCATGTTTGAGCCGCTGCCACCGAGCTATGCGTATGGCTCCGGTCCGCGTCCCTTTCGACCGGCTCCGCTGCCGCACCAGAATTCGTATGGCGGCCAGCCGACCAGCTCGTTCCAGCTGTCGCCCACACCGTCGCCCATTGTCTGCCAAACGCCCAGCTCGGACTTTACCTACAGCAGCAGCAGGCAGACGCCGCTGTCGCATCAGCATCAGCACCAGCAGCCGCAATATCCGCAACCGGCGCCACCGCCGCAATATCTGCGCCAGTCCGGCGCACCACCACTGCCACCACAACCGAGACAACACGGACAGGATCAGATCGATTTTGTGGGCGTGCCCTTGGAGCCGCCACAGCCCAGATCCTATGTCATCTACGACGATGAGGAGGAGTTCGGGCCATCGACTGCCGAAATTATTGCGAATCAATCTCAGGACTACATCGATGAGAAGCTAGCCGAGTATCAAATGACAATAATGCAGCTGCAAGGTAAGTGATTCTTCAAATTTATTTTATAATAATTATTGGGCTATGAATAGTTGTAAAATGTGAGACATTTGATTGAAGATTGTATTCATTTTAAAGCGTTCGTATTGGTATTTAAGAACTGGGCCGTTAGTTAATTTTATTTTTATTTTTATTTCAATTTTTTTTGTATGAGTACTTCTAAAAGCCAAATCTGGTGGGAAAAGTCTAAAATGGCATATGCGAAAAGAGAATTATTAAATCTGATATTCAAAGACAAGTTATTGTTCGCATACATATATACATAATATATCTATAAATAGTCCAGTAAGTATGTAAATATGCAAACAATAAATGTCTTTGATTGGAAGACTATTAATTTGTTACATAACTGTAACTATTCTATACGAAATTCTCGCCGGAATTTTTGTTTCGAAAGTACTCTTATATTGCATCATTCGCAACGATGGCCATACGTCTTTAAAAAGAGATATTAGGTGCTAAACAAGTTCGAGAATTGCTAAGATAAATGATATCATAATAAATTACCTATATAAATGTTTTTGGTACAGCCAATTAATTTCTTTGAACATTTCCAGAACAATAACAGCATTTGTGTTTCTATTTAAACTATTATACATAATAATTGATCAGATTGCTATACGGTTTATTTGACTCGGAATAAGAGAGGTGTCATCATTTGGACATTACTACTTCCACCATTGAATGGGACAGCGTAATGCTGTCCACAATATCCAGTAATTTTTGCACATCCTGCAGAGACGTGACCGCCTCCGGGGCACCCGCTAGATTGACTAGCTTGCCATCGAAATTGACCGAAAATTGGTTGTGCTTGAAGATGACGACACGATCAAAGGGCACATGGCATTTGTTGTGCTCCTCGGGCGGCAGCTCCCGGCGAAAGATCACACAGGACGGCTGATACTTGTGGCGCTCCCGCTCGGGTATCTTGTGCACCTTCAGGTCGCCGGTGTATATGGTCAGGGTGTGACGTTGTAGCACAGCTGGGGCCACCTTATACAGGGTGACCTTGCTGCTCCAGTTCGCCGTGGGCAATTTCATGTGGTTGGCCGCATTGGCCAGCTTGACCAGCGGTAGCTTCAAGTAATGTCGCTGCTGACGCGTGTCAACCGGAACGAGTGTGTGCCGTATAACATACCAGGTGTCAAAGTAGGTCACCTGCTCTACAATTTCCCCATTTATAGGGCATTGCGAAGTGGGCGCCAAGTCCTTCTGCTTGCACAGTTGCCCCGAGAAGCTTTTAGACTTAGCGAGAGGCTCGTCGGTTCTATTGCTTTGAAGTTCTTCGACTACCGCTTCTTCTTCTTCGCCTTGTTCTTCTTCTTTGCCTTTGTCGTCTCCATCTTCAGCTCCAGATGCAGATACTGTTGTTGCTGGCCATGGCTCGTCGTCCATACTCAACAATTGCCGCAGAGTTTGGGCCGGCTGAGGCGAAATTTTCCCTTCAGCTGGCTTCAGTTTAAAATGAGTTGCCTCGGGCGAATCCTCCAAGAGCTTCAACTTCTTGACTCGATTGCCTGGTTCGGCATCGTTGGTTTCTTTTGCTTCCAAATTTGAGTTTATAGCTCCTGCAGCTGTTGTATCAGATATTCGCTTACTCATCCCGGACGACAGGCAAAAAGTGAGGGAGAGGGAGACAGCAAGAGTGGTTAACAGCTTCTTCTTCTTGTGAGGACTTACAATCGGATTGACAGCTTACAGCATTCACATAGAGCGGAGAATCATCGAGAAACATCGCTTGTAATACACTTCTTCCTCTTGCTGTAAGTCCTTAGCAATCGAATACACAGCTTACAGAATTCACATAGAGCGGAGAAGCATCGAGAAGCATCGCTAACAATACTTATCGATAGCTCGATAGATAGTCATTAAAGCTGCATATCGTTGCTTTGCGATCTATAACTTTTTGCTAAAGTGAAAAAGTGAATTTGTGTTGAAAACTAAAACACTTTAAAAATGTTAACTGGGGAAATTGTGTGTGACACAGGTATCGTATATATGTATATATTAGTTATAGAGACATAATGTATTAAAATTTATACAATATTTATGTATTTAACTTTACAAATTAGTATTTGTCGAAACTGCACACATATGCATTTACATATGTGTGTATGTATGTACACACATACATAGGCTAGGTCAGCAAAAGTTCCTAGCTAATACATCTTGATTTTTACACATGTAAATTTATATATACATATACACATACATACATATATCTACATTCACATTCCTTTGGGCGTCGCTGTGTGCCCACAGATGATTCAACTGCGGCCCCCCTTGAATGTCTCATCTGAACTTGACCCAGTCGCCCACGTCGATCAACGCCGCCCAAGTCTTTAAAATTGACCATGCACACACAAATTTCTGTGCTTTCTTTCACCTTTCACAATGTGTGTGTTATCATGTATGTATGAACAAATTACATATACATATGTGTATGCTTTTGTATATACCCTGTAAAAAAATGGTGAACATATTTTATTTGACAATTAGGCAGATGCTAATTGCCAAATTCCGAGTGCCAGGGCTGCCAACTTGCCTAGCAAATATTGCTGGCTCACAATGCGAACCAGCTCTTTGCTATAGGTTTCAGTTTATTATTTTACAAGTCTACATAATCACAACTCGAAATAATTTAGATAAATATACGATGAAAAGAATATATTTTTTTATTACATTTACATAATTGATCTAGTAAAATATAAATTTAAATGTATTGTTTTTATAGAGCACCCGTTAGTCGTTAACTTTCATGTTATGTATGCATAATAAATATATGTATATATTTTTATAGAGCATTCACTATGCACCTTGCAGCTCTATTTATAGCTGTATTAGTAATCACCAATCGAGCAAGGCATTCTAATGTCTTTATATACATTATAAAAGTCATTTTTGGTTCTTTTGACAATAAATGTGAATGCGAGTGCAAAAATAGATGAAATACATATGTAATCATTATACATCCTATTTGATTACGCTAGCCAACAAGCTTAACGAATTTTTGCTGTCAAATTGTCAGAGTTGTTTGTGACTCACTACGAAATCGTCAAATCAAATGTGATTTTGATTTGAATTCAATTGTTTTATTTTATATATTTATATTTTTTTTATTAAGGAAAAATAATTTAAGCTGAGTTGGGTAGTGGGATGTGTGCACGAGGTCTGTTCGAAAAGTATCGTAAATTTATTATTTTGTCAGCATATTTATAAATATGTTTTTGACAAAATTTTATCAGGCTACCTTTAAGATTTTTTCAATTATTCAAGAATAAACAAATTTTTCCAACAATTAAGAAATAATATGATTTTATTTGCATTTAGAAAAACAAAATATTTACATAGATATTGTCAAAAATATTTGCAAAATATTATATACATACATATATAGATGTATATATATAAAAATTTTTGTTATATATTTTTATTTTTAAAATTTGTTTATTTAATTAATACAAATGAAAGCCTTTATTATACAACTATTTCGGGAACTATTCTAGTTAAATGTATTCAGGTATATAGATATGTATATCGTCATAGCCAATTTGTTAGCTTAGCTCTTGGCCAAAGAGAGCGTGCTGGCCACGCTTACGCAATCGGTGCGTTGGCTTTGGTCCAGCGAGTCCAATGAAGGGGACATAGCCTCATCTGGTCTCAGTTCCTGGCTGAGTGCATATGTGTTGTAGCAGAGCACCAGTCGGGTATTCAATCCCTCGAATATGCTGGCCACACTGGGCTTCAGATTGAAGAATATAATCTTCTGCTGTCTGGAGCGGAAGTCGGCGACCATTGAGGAGATGACTTTGGCGGCGGTAAAGTCGGCTGCATAGATATATGTGCAGTCGATGACGATGGGCAGTGAGCTGCGGCTGCCCGACTTGATGACCATATTGCGCACGAACTCAACCGAGGGAAAGATCAGGCAGCGATCGGGCGTGATTTTGAGAAACTGAACGCCATGCTCCGTTTCCAGCTGCTCTACCAGGACCTTGGGCCGTGCCGAGTGATAAAGTATGAAGAGCTGATTGGCTGCAATGGCCACCAGAATGCCAATCTCCAAGGGCAGCACCAGGCACGTGATAAAGGCAAAAATACCGGGCAACAGATCGGAGCCTAAAACGAGGGAAGTGCTGGAGTAGGAGGAGAAGAGGAAATTAATGATTGTTCTCGCTTACGTTTACTGCGCCACATGGGTATTACGATCTGGTATTGTACTTGGAATATGACCGCCGATATAAGTATGGCCGCCAGCACAGCTCGCGGTATAAAGCTAAAGTATTCGGTGAGAAAGCTGAGAGCGAGCACTACGACAAGACCAATATAGAAATTGGACATGCTGGTGCGACAGCCGCTGGCATTGTTGATGGCCGAGCGGGCCAGGCCGCTGTTGCTGCGATAGCCGGAGAAGAGGGAATTGGCTATGTTGGCCATGCCCGTGGCGAATATCTCCTGGGTCATGTCGATGGGTTTGCCCTTGGCAAAGGCCTTACACACCGATGCATTCTCGAGCAGAGCTATCAGCGGCACTATAATCAAGCCATAACCCAAGCCCTGCACCATCTCGAGGAAAGTTTCACCCGCTACAGGTGGAATACCGGCTGTGGCGTTGCCAGGCTGTGGCTCAATTGAGAAGGGTGGCAATGCCAGAGTTGGCATCCCAGGCGGTATATAGCCCGTCAACTGAAAGGGATTCCTGCCAGACATTTCCAGCTGCATGGCTATCACCGTGGTGACCAGCACCACAGTTGCATTCCTCGAGATGCCCACAAAGCGAATGAGATGGTTAACAATGCGCTGGCAGCGACTACGCTGCTTTTGGTCCTTCGGTCCAATGGTCATCCTGCCCAGGCTGCGCATGATCAGGAGTATGACGACGCAGCCAACACCTAAGCAGCTATCGGCTAAGCGTATATCGCCAATGTTCTGTATCATGCTAATCCAGCGCTGCAGAAACGAAACTCCATCGCTGTTCACGCCCAGAATGTACTTCATTTGCGAGGTGCATACGATTAGCGCCACGGCGCTGGTGAAGCCCGCACTCACCGGACCCGACACAAACTCCACCAGGGAGCCCAGCTTAAAGAGCGCCATCAGCAGCTCAATGCAGCCCGTGAGAAAGGTCAGCAGCACCGAGCGCTGCCACGAGCCCTTGGCGAACTGGTACGTCATCAGCGAGGCGACAGCTGTGCTGCCAATGGTACAGTCCTTGCAGGTGCCCAGCAGCACGTACATAAAGCAGCCCATGAACGAGCCATACAAGCCGTACTGAAAAGGGAATTCGTTAGGGAAGAGTTATAAGATGAAGAAAAATGTTGAATACGGAGAATTCTCAGTTGAAGCAGTCCAATAAGAGTTGCAAACGATTGCATTGAAAACAAAAGCTATCAGTAGGATTCTTCAAACTTCGTTTTCCTGTATGTAATATATTTTTTATTGTCCTAATTAACTAATTTTTATTTTATTTAATTTTATTTAATATATATATTTATTTTTTTTCTTTTCTTGTATTTTTTATTTTCCTAATTTAATGAAATAATTTTTATTTTATTTTATTATTTATGGTAATTTTGTAATTTTTTTTTTTCAAAATGTTTTTTGTTTTATGTTTTTTTTTTTTTTTTTTTTTTTTTTTTTTTTTTTTTATTTATTTCATTTTACATCTAAGTCTTTGAGCCAATATTTTTTATATTTATTTTGTTTTTGTGTCTTGCAATTTGTTTATTTACTTTTTTTTTAACAAATTTATGCAGTAGTTGCATTAGTTTGAAGCATATTTTTAAGATGATTTTTCCTATAAGAATTTACAATTAATTTCATTTAAAAATTGAAATACGTGATTTTCCTTCCTCTATAACATATTTTAAAATATGTTTTCGAAATTATATATTGTCTCTCACTATCCATATTTTTTTTCCATGGTACAATATGAAGTAGAAAATATATTGGCATATAAATTCGTGCATACGTCAGCATCTTTTATGCGTACTTAAAAGTATATCACTTTTCTTATTATATTTATTTAGTTTATGATTTTCACTTGGAGGCCCTAGAACTGCCCATAAAGATAAGGCTGTGAAAACATATTTGCACAGACACATGCACAATATCCGTTAGTGGAGCTTACCTGAGGTGGCAAATTAACGACACCCGAGTAGGCTAGGCCTTGGGGAATGACCGTAAGGCCCACTGTCAGGCCAGCAATCAGATCGCCAAAGGCATCGCTGCGGCTATATTTGGGCAACCAGCTGAGAATGGGCAGACGTTTCTTCAGGGTCTTCATGCGACAGATGTTGCCGCAGTGACGACTGCAACAGGATTCGTTCGAGTCGCCTTTTGCAGCTTCCAACTGCTCGAGACTTTTGAACTTTGAAGAGCGATGATCTGTGAGCAAAATGAAATCCGTGGAGCTGCTGCTAAACTGTGACTCCAGATTTTGATTGAGTTGGGTGCGCTGGCGGAATGTCACCTCGTTTTCAAGCGTGGACATTCTAAAAGTTTTTCTTAATTTTTGCTGTTTTGGTTAACTGCAATCTTGGCTGTCTATCAACTGACTGACTGGAATTTAGATTGGACTGGTTATATCTCTTGAGCAATGCTGCGCTGCCTCTGCTGCTGCCGCTGCTGCTGGCAGCGGCTACTGGCGGCACGCGGCTCTTATCGCGGGCTCCCACTTCTGTTTGTACAGCCAATGGCGTAGATGTGGGAGCGGGATATAGGTTGTATGTTTCAGTTAGCTGCGCGTAAAGCGTACTATAATCTCACACCATAAATTACGATGACCAGCCCCCAATGTTGTTTATCCAAGTGTCAACTGTTGCTCCAAATTTTTCCATTTATCAATTGGCCTCTGATTATTGGGCGAGTAAATATTGATGCAGATCGATATCTTGCTAAGTGCGTTATATGATATCTATCTCACTTGGATAAAGACATTGCCTAACATCATTTCATTTTCTTTATTTCACAATTTTCTAAAATATAAATTTAATTCGCTTGCCAAGACATAAAGGCTTTATAGCAAAAAAAAAAAAAAAAAAAAAAAAAAAACATAAAATATTTATGCCTATACATATTTTTATACTATATAAATATATTATATGTATAGAAACTGCAGACTTAAATTACATATAGAAATTCCCCTTTTTAAATTTATTGCCGTATTTAGAACATTTCCTTTTAATTAAGTGCCTGGCGTGCAAAAAGTTCATTAAAAATATAAACAAATTGAGTCTAAGACTTTACTTTGAAATTTCCCCATTAAGCATAAATATCCCATACAATTGCTTTAAGTCTTTGCTTGCCAAAATCTCTTCTACATCTTTCTTCTCCAAATTCTCTTCTCCATTCATTTTACAAATTTTCCACTATGTCCCAGTAAAATATCCTATTGACTGATCGCTGCTCAGATAATGAAAGGAATTTTCACGAAGAACTAAATTTTCCACTTATTTAATATATTTTTTCCAAAAACTTCAAAACAGTTTTCACACTTCTTGAGTTAACTCTGTTTAAATACATAAAATACCTCTTATCATTGGGAGCTTGTAAAGCTGTACGCTAATTTCAAATTTGAGTAAGAGCTAAACTAATTTATCCTGCTGATAGATTGTATTATTTTTAACGCAATTGACTTAAACCCACGTTGTAAATTTGATCTGTAAGCCAAAGTCAAACGCAAAATGATGATCACACTTAGCTGTCTGTCGACAAGGTTTACGAGTATTAAAGCCTTTTGTTGATTATACGACTTGAATAGATGTATTAAGTAGAAGTATATATATGTGTATGTGTAGCTAAGTACAAAGGCAATGAGATCACTTTTTCTACATTGAAACGCAGCTCGTCTATGGCACGTCTGCTATTGATGTATATAGGTATGTATGTATGTACATATGTACGTATGGATGTATAATTAAAGCTGTTTACAGAGACAACGGCAGCGAGTGAAAATGAGTTTTCATGTTCGAATGATGCTGGCGCTGATGTCACGGGGGAAATGCTGCCTACATTTTGTTATTTATAAATTGCATTTGCCTCGCTCTTTGTTATATTGCTGTTGTTGTTGCAATTGTCTTGTTAGCCAACAAAGCCGGCCAAAAAGAAAGAACACGAGCTAATAGTCTCTATGTATATATACATACATATATAAATGCTTCAAGTTTGGTATAAAATATCATCTAGGGAATCGGGTATGACTCTGCTATATTTAGTCGATTCATTCGCCCTGCTTTTCCGGCTATTTTCATTCTGAGCCATTTCTTGTTTTGTTTTCAATTTACTCGAACTTGTCTTGTCACGCCGCTAAAATGATTAAAAATAGAGTTTTTTTTTTTCAAATTTTTCATTTTCCCTTAAGTTTTTCAGCATTTGTTTCGTTTCTCTGGGTTTTCTCATTGCACTCGTCGTGTGCACAGATGTACATATATATATGTATACCATTTATTTTTAATCTATTTTTAACAGGGATTTTGTGCTGAAATTAAAAATAAAGGAATTCAAAATAAAAGTAAAAGACGACAGGTTTTCTTAAAGTATAAGAAAATGATCATTAGTATACATTTCTATATAGAGTATAGGGAGACATTAGATATATAAATAAATACGAAATAGAAGAGAGCTTTTTTCATTTCAACTGTTTTTTTTATATCAAGCGAACTTTGCTGATAAACAAAAGTTAAATTTTGTTTAGATCAGATATAAACTTGAGATAATATGTCGGTAATTAAGATTTAGATTACTTTGAAAGGAAGCTCCATATTGTAGTCTACGCATCAGTTCTTATGCTTTATTGGTTGATAGTAATGTTATTTATATGGGTTTCGTCTGCTGGCTTAAGTGTATATTGCTGTATTTATTTTTTATTTATTTTTTTACTTTATACCATGTTAGTTACTTTGCTAATCGGAATCTTAATGATTTGATTAAAGATATATTAATATATTAGAAGAAATCGATTTTGTGAGTTAGTATAAACACCAATAAATTCTCGTATAATTAGTCAGTCTTGTTTAAAACAACATAAATGTAAGCTACATAAGCCATTTGGATTCGCTTGTATAAAATTGTATTATAATCGAAATCGACATTTCTTTCTGTCTCTCTATTATGACGTGGGTCCATTCGGGATGTTAAATGTATCTATATATATACGCCCCCAAAAGCAAATGGCAAACATATGAAATGTATAGCTATAAATAGATCTTTCGAAACTAATTTTAATAAATTCTGCACGTAAAAATCGGTCACGAATCATACATTATAGATATATGTAGATATATAGATATAGACGAGACATATGCGAATGCCGCAATTCAAACAAATCAAAATTGTTGACAGTGCGATTTTTAATTGCCTTTTTATGATTTTGGTAATTATGAGCGTGTGTGTGTGCTCGAAAATATCTTGATGGCTAATAGTTTTAATGGTTTACATAGCTTAATTTCTGTGCAAATATTATGTTGGTCAAATCTTTAAAGGAACTCTATTCTCTTTCTTGGTTTCATTTTTAATTGACTTTTCGACTCATTTATTTGATGCTTAAGCGGATACCTATATATACATATATGTATATAGGTATAGTTTAGACTCTAGAAGAATGTCTGTTTACAAAGCGCTTTTAGTGCTCGAGTCAATATTAAAAAGAAAAAAAATTTGTTTGCATTTGCCTTTCCATTAAAGTGCTCAACTTTATGGTTAGGTGCGAAATAAATGGCCAAAAAATGTATTTTTAGCCTGACCGAAAATATTGAAAAGTGCTGAAAACAAATGTTTATGCGAAAATGCTTTGTTTGCTCAAACTTAAACAAAAAGAAATGCAGATTGATGGATGATAAATATATCCGTATGAAATGAAATAGATTTCAATATGTTTATAAAATCATAAATATATTCAGTGTTTTATTATAAAGTCTACGAATTGAAACATTTATTCAACTCAATTGTGAACTATAACTAGAATACTTAGAATATATTTATATATTTTATTTCCAGCCAATTTAGGACTCTATCCCAATTCTTAAATTAAATTTTTATTGTTAAGTGATATTTTTTAAATTTAATATTTTCAGTTTATACTATGCAACAAATACATATATACATATATAGATAAATTGTATGTATATATTGAAATCGTAAATATTAAATCATTAAGTTGCTTACTCAACTAAATAATTTTTGAATGAAATTCACAGGGTTTTTTTTTTTAAATTCAAAAACACTCGTAGATATCAGAATTACATAGAGCATCTTCTTACAGCAACTGTCATAAAGCGAACGTAACAGCTTCTGTTAAGAGGCTAACAGCAGCTGTTGTTCTGATTAAAATAACATTGGCTATTTATAGGCACACTGCGATTGCCCACTTAGAATTTTTACAGCCACACTCTGCTTTACGTTGTCTAATATAATTTACATTGTTGTTATTGTTATTCTTCTGTTTTTGTTGTTGTTGGTGGTGTGCTGCCCAGATGTTGTAGCCACAATTGTTTATCCAATTAATTCATGTGCACGCTGTTGTTAAAAAGATTTAAGTGTTTGTTTTTATGGGGATCTTTATACCTAGAAAGCAGCGCTACAGTATATAGAATTTCTCCATCCACTTTACGTGGATCTGCTTAACAGCGACGTTATTGACGTTGGATGTTAACATATGATAGTGGAGTGACAATTGATAGATGAGTTTTGTTTTTAAACTTATTAAGTATTTACGAAAGTTGATTGCAAAAATAAGTTGACCTTATGTAAATATGAATGCATAGACTGAGTTGTATTTATTTTCTATAAATATACATTTGTCTGGCATAACAAATTTGCTGTGGCTTTGAGGTCAACTTCTAGTTTGACAACAACAACTAAATGGAATGCAATCACCAAAGCGTGACGTCATTAGCCTAGCTCAATATGCGGCTCCAAAAACTTGTTTGTTTGAATGTGATAAACACAAACAACGATTATGTAAGCTCAAAAAATAAACATTTGTTTTGGTTTCTGTGACTGGCGGCCGATCGCGCTTTCATGAATGACTTTCATTAAATGCTGTTAGTTGAGCTTTATTATGTGATGACCCACATTTGCTATGCAGGCGCCACTTCGAAAAATAAACGGTACATGTTTGCCAAATACTTTATAATTGCTATTCAAGCAAATGTCGAATTACATATCAATACATACATGCATATTTATAAATATCTCTGAGCGTGTGAGTGCTTTTCTGTGTTTATATGTTTGTTACAAACAACCACCCAGCACTGTGTAATTGGTATTTTCTCACGCTCATGATGTCACAGACAGAAGACGTAAGGAACAACAATAACAAAGCAAAGCGCAATAAGAAGTTAAATTGTACTTGAGCTTCACACACATACAGGAGTATAGACAGACAGAGAGAGAGAGACAGTGAGTTACAGAGCGAGCGTATGTGTGAGAGCGTGTGAATGATTTGTGGCATTGAGAGCGCAAGTAAAAGAGAGCGCACGTTACAGTGCTCATTCAAACCTTTACTACCCAATAAAAAAATAGAAGAGCTTTCTGCGTATCGGCATTTTTCATAGTCGTAGGGCAGTTTCAGTGTCGTCGTTGTTTAACAATGCATGAAGTCTTAGGGGGGATATATAAAAATAATATTGATGCACTGTGGAATTATAATATGGGGTATCAATCATTTTTGAATAATTATATAATTTGTAAATCTAGCGTGACTCCAGAAAAGAAATTAGTTCGTACATCTTTAATAATATTACAATATATAATAATAATCACCCCTTTGAAACAATCATTAACTTCGCCTATGCTCTAATAGCACAAACCGTCAGCTCAAAGGTGGTACGTGCTGCCGTAGCAGAAAGCACGGTGTGGGTAAACATACATCACAATGCGTAAATAACATAAATGTGCTTTTGCATTTGTATACGTGTTGCTCTCTTCTCAACAACAAAAAACGAAAAACATTTTGCGCAGCGGCTCTCGTTACGCTCACGCTCTCTCATCGAAATTTGAGCTTTACTACGATTACTATAGTCCAGCCAGTACTCTGGGCTGCTGCTGCTGCTGGTGGCTCTGCCGCTGTTGTTGGTCTCTGGACAAGGCGCAGCACGTTGACGATGGCGACGACTCAGTATCGAACCGGCTTTCTACAACAACGGATTGGAAACGGAACAAATGAAACCTGAAGCTCGATTATAATATGTTTTGTCTGCTAGCCGAGGGCATGCCATTTTAGTCAGAGTTTAATTGTGTGGAGAAGTGGACTATAGAATTTATGCCGAAAACTAAATTAAATCAAATTTGTGTCTCAGGCATAAACGAATGAAATACGTGTTTTTTATCTAACGACACCGTCGTTGTATGTGATATTAAATTGTGTCATAAAACCAAAAAAACAAGAAAAAGTAAAAAACCGAAAATCTAAAATCCAAAAAGCTTCGGTGATTAAAAATTGTGCGTGGTGTGCTTTTAACAAATTACAGTTGAATTACGAGCGGGCCATAAGTGACAAAAAAAAAAAAAAAAGAAGCAAGTGAAGGGCACACGGGGGTTGTTCCCGAGCAAGGAAAACTCAGTGGAAAAGCTGATGTTATTATTGCTGTTGATGTTGTTGTAGCTTCGTTGCGTGAGAAAAATCAATTTTGCATTTGGGCTGCCAAGCGAGGCGGCATTAGCGAAGCAGGACAAAAGGACAAGGCTGTGGCTAGCGAACCCAAATGACATTTTGGCCTAACGACAAGCGTATTAGAAAACCGATGCTATCATGGCCGATAGCACAGATCCAGGCAGGCATAAGGATCCAACCATAGATGCCGGCGCTAGCATGGATGTGGGTAAGGACGTGCCCCCAATACCAGCTGTTCGATGGCGCCATGCGCATGAGCAGAAAACCACAGAGAATGTCGAACAGCAGGAAGAGACATCGGCAACCAAACAGCTGGAGACGTCCACAGTGACGCGTACGTATATGAAGACCATTACCACGTCACTGACCACCTCCAGCAGTACCAGCGATCTACAATTGGGGACACCGCCGCAACGCCTCCGCCAGAAGGTGGCCCAATACGAGAAGGTGTGGTCCGATGGCACTGGCAAACGCCCGGCCGACCTGGGCACAGATGAACTGCGGCAGCAGCAAATGGACGATTACGACGAGGAGAATCCCTTCGATATCGATGTGCACGAAATAGAGCGACGTTTGCGTGAGGAGCGACAACGTGGCCTGGCCGAAGCGGAGGCAGCCAAGCTGGCTTTCCAGCAGGTGCACCTGCGTCACACGACTCCGCGACGTGTCGAAGTGACCAGCGAGCACACGGCCAGTCCGTTCAATGTCACCTTGAAGACCACCAGTCGTATAAGTCCGGGCGCTGAGCTGGGCAATGTGGAGGATCAGCTGTCGCCTTTCAATGTCACCTTGCGCACCACGCGACGCACTGTGAAAAAGGATTTGTCTCGTCAAATGGAGCTGGAGCGCTTTCTGGACGGCGAGCGCACGGTGCGCGAAGTGCCAGCGGTGGATGGCGTTCGCACCATCATTACCTCCTCAAGGACTAGTGATGGTGGCTATGCGGAGGAGAAAATCTATCGCCATGGCGAGGGTTATGTCTCGCCGCGTGATTCACCCTCCTGGTCACGTTCCAGTGTGTCCAGCGAGCGTTCGAGTGTCACTTCGCCGCACAGCGTCGATATGACCGCGGGTGGCCGACGTATATTAATCAAATTGGAGGATGAGCTGGAGTCACCGCTAGCCGGTGGTGAACAGGGCGAGCAACACGATGAAACTGATGGTTCAGTCCGTGCACGCATTCGTCAATTTGGTGGACACGACGAGGATGCTATGGCAACGGGTAACATTGACATTACCGTGGGTAGCAACCCACGCCGGCGTCAGCGTTTGCACCAACAAACAACGTACCAAGTGGGTGGCAACGAAACGCCACAACAACACCAGGAGCAACAGCAACGGCAACGAGCAAGCCGTCCCAGCGAACTGTCATGGCAAACGGGAAAATCAACAACAAAAACACTGCTAACATCCACGCCGATTGGCACGAAGGAGCAACCGCAAACAGTAACGCCGGACGAGGTGTTTAGTCCAGCTGCAACGTGCCAATTGCGCGGTTCTTCGACGGAAGAATCCCGAAAAATTGTTAGCCACAAAACGATAACCAGCACAACGACAACGACCACACAATCCGAACGGTCCGAGCGGTCCTCCACGTCCTCAACGTCGCGTAAATCAATCGGTTTTATTGACTCGAATGCAAGTCCGAGCAACGCTGGCAATATCTCGTTTACCGCCTCGCAGATACGCATCAGCGACGACGCGAACGTCGACGTCATCGATAACGATTCCGACACTGAGGGCGTGCCGGCCAGCAGTCTTGTGATTGTGTCCACGCCCACGCGCTCAACAACGCCCTCGTCGGCGCATGCATTGAGCGGCATCGGTACTTTTAGCAAGAGTCTGCGTCAGGATTATCAGACTCAAGCGCAACAAAGTAACCGTAGCACCCACACCTACGAACCCGAACACGAATACCAGGAGTTCCAATCCACCATGGCGTCGATCAATTTCGCACGCAGTAATTCCCAGTACGACAGCCACATCAAAGAGAAACGAGGTAAAATTACAATAAATATGGTTGAAGTCAAGATATAAGGTCTTCCTGTTTATAGATCTAAATACATAAATTTCGGATAAGATGTTTATGCAAAACTTCCTTTAAAGTATTCATAGTTTATATTTAGCCAGATCAAAACATATTTTGAAATTTAACTGCATCGATTCAACTGGTTCATGTATAACGAAACTAAAACATATATTAAAATTCAATAGACCCGATTCATTCGCTTTGTTTTAGAATACTTATGTTGGTGCCTGAATCACCAACATAAAACCAGTTTTTTGTCCAAGTTTTAATAAATTATTCCCAAAATTCAACGCAAATCGAATTTGTGAATTCGATCATATTCATATGCAAATATAACTAGTTCATTTTGACAGATTATTTTTGTATTCTTCAATTCCGCATTGCAGTATCATTTGACATTATCTTCTCACTCCTATACTATCAAGTAATCGATCTTTACTTGACATATCAGCTGTACACTTTCTATTAGCCTGGTTCAGTAAAATGTTTGTAGCTCTCAGTCTTTCATATCGCACAATTTGGTAGACAAATAATTTGGTTTCTGTTTTGTTATCGCATCAGTAATTTTTGTTATATAATAATTAATTTGCGAATTCTATTTTTTCGCAATATATAATATAGGAGAACGCATATATTATATATACTGATAAGCTAGCATAGGCTGCAGCGCAAGGTACAAAGATATTTCATTTGCTCACACTGTTTAGCTTCCGATTTGGCATTAGTATGTTTGTGTAAGGCTTACATGGGCAGGTGTTAATATATTTGGTTAGTAAATAGAAATATCAATTATTTGTTAGTCAACTTTGTGGGGCTGAAGTGCTTACTTATATTTTTTTACATTCCCCCATGTTTCACCAATTGAAGTGGAGTTAAATGACAAATGAAATCTCGTTGAATTAAATCTATCTTCAAAATGACGGAAGATTTCTTGATATATTTTTTTTGTATCTAGTTATTTCCGCCTTTTGTTTTAAATTTCTAGATATTTCACTGCTTTAGCAATTAGTTTTATATAGATAACTCGCCGAACCCATCTAAATATAAAACACCAACAATATGTATTTATAGATTTCATCGAGCGCAATTGACTGACAACTTATAAAATGATAATAAAATATCAAATGGAATGTCGGTTTTGGCTATACGAACGTCTCAAATGAAATGACGAATTAGCTATACGAACCTCTCATTTGTAGGCAATAGAACAAAAAATTCATTTCGTTGCCTCATCTCTCTGAATTAATAAACATTTAGCGGAAAACGTTTTGACATATATTTATTTGAGCTATTATTTTGATCATTAGCATGGAATACTAAATAGATGCAAACATTTTATTTTATTTTTTTTTAAGAATAACTTTCTTCAAAAGAATTTTAGAATTTGTAAAAAATTAATTCTGTAATTTTATAGAATTTTTGATAATCAAATTATCTCTACAAGTTTTTCATACAATTTCTAGAATATAAAAATAAAAAATATTTTAATTTTTCCTACATTTTATAAAGAAATTTCAACATTATGCTAATGCTTAATTTCTATATGCCGCCTCTAGCTAGCTAGTACTTAATGGCATTCAATATTGACACATTAATATTATCTTTAGCACACTTTCGTTGTATTGATTCTAATCATGAGCTGTCATTATTCGTTATTGCTTCGATCCGATGAGATCTCAGACTGCGGCTGGTCAGTTGTGGTCATTGAATGTCAAGGTCAATTTGTGGAATTACTTCTGTGGTTTTGGGGCATGTCCGGCTGTGTATGGGTGTGTGTGTTTACGAAATAAATTATTGCCAAGACAATCGATAAATTTTTGTTTGCCCAAAATGACATCATCATCAGCTGCTGCTGCTGTTGGCACTTTAGCCTATCGGCTCGTTATATAGTATATGCTAAAACTTTTGACTTGTCAGTTTATGTATTATTTATATGTAGGTATATAAAAATGCGCATACAGTGCGTTTGTTATGTATATTTACCCTCAACTGTGTTGGCAGCAGCAACTGGCTGTTACCTCTTTTTTTTTCCCTAGTCCCCACACACAATTCATTGGCAGCCAAAAACCACTCGAAGCAACCACCCAAAAGAAGGGTGGCTGGGGTATGCGGGTAGTTGGCTGTCTGGCTGTTGGATTTACCAGCTTTGGGTCTATGGCTTTTCGGCTATTATGTGACCTCCTATTGCTCCGTTATTATGTTAAGCATAACAAACAATTAAGTGTCTAATTGTCTCACCAACTGGGCTCTCTACTCTAGTTAAGCGTATCTATAAATATATATATGTATGTCCTTTTATATACGTGTAGAGTAGGTGTGGCATTTGATTTGCCACTTTCAATGTTTGCAGTTGAATGGGGTCATTTTGCTATTTATTATGTAATTGATTTTGTTGAGCCTGCAGCGATTAAGCTATAAATTGATTGTTAATATAAATATAATATTGGGTTATACATCTATGGGAATTGTATATTAAATAAGTCTAATCCCTAAATCGTTTTCTATAGATTACTGAAAATGTACTAGGGATTATATTTATTTAGAAGATATAATTAATTTTTTATTAAATAAAATACGAAAATATTACAAAAAATATTGTAACCATTTATAGCATGGCACAGGCAAACTAAAGACTTACAGGTTCACGTTCTTTTTGAGATAAATATATTGTTTATATTTATGCCGCATATCAAACGAGCCAAGACTGAAATTTAAAATATAAATTTATGTCATACGCAGTTCCAAGTTTATCATTGTTTGTTTTAGATATCTTATACCATTTATTCTTATCGTAAAACTCTTGATTTATTTTGACTTGGTTAAGCTAACTCAAAGCTCAAAAATGTTAACAACTGATACCAATATTAAAAAAAAAAAACATCAGAAAAAGGGTAGTATCTACAGGTCGTGGCTTAACTTTAGTAAACCCGTTTATTTCGTTAGTCAATTTAATGTGACAATTAGTTGGCATAAATCAAGTTAGCGTGCATTTCTTGCTTTTCACTATAGATATAAGACAGGTATATATATATATACATATAAAAATATATATGTATATATATTCTTTATAGTAGGGGAATTCGGTTGTTAACGTCAACGGCACTCTGCCAATATGTTTAGATTGCGTGTTTTGGCCATTTTGTTTAGTTTCTGGTTCTTCTTTGCTTTAGTTTATCAGCTTAAAAACTTGGAGCTGCGAATGCACAACATGGGAGTTTTGTGATTGAGTGTTAGGGGCTAGATATCGGCACACGATACTTTGGGGCGCTCTTAATAAATTTATAAACTGTTTGTCATGGCATGTCAACTGTATGCTAATTGACATGCCATATACTAGTATATGCATTGACATACCTACATAAATATGTATGTATATAGTATCTATAATATTATTGATTGGCTCGTTGCCTGGTTGCCTTTTTGCGTTACAATTTTATGGGGCTTTTCATTAAGGTACAAATAGCGTACACTTTTGAGGTCAACCAAGAGTCAAGAGTTGCCTTTTAATGCATATTTAATAGTCATGCGAATGCTATTGGCGAAAATACCGTTGAATATCAGTTACTGTGTCAACACACGGTGCATCCCCCTCTCCTATCGCCATGGAAGCCACAATTCAGTGCCAAAAAGTTGGTTTTCATCATTTGAATATGAATGTGATTATGTGATTATGCTTTTTATTGACAGACATACAATTCCAATACTCAATGCTACATGAAAACGAAAATGAAAAGAAACAGGCATGCAAACAATGTTAGAAATGACAATATAAATTAGTAATCAAGGCGACAGTGAACGACTATCTAATGCCCTATATGCACATAGTCAATAAAATTTTAATGGTTTTAGATGACGGGTAGGATTTTTTTCAGCTGTTGCTTATGAGGAAAACTGAACTACTAATTGATAATCGATATTTATCGATCTGAAATAAAAGTTTAATTGCCCTTTATTTAACTATTTCAGAGCTCTGAGCTTTATATAAATGGTTTTGTGGATAAAAAATCTTACAGAAAGAATCGATATTTATCGAAGTGAAATTTTTACTCTTTGCAATTGTACTATATTTAAAGACATAACAATGATGTTATGAAAAGATAAGACAATGAATTATGTATAATATTTTTGTATGATATTTATCGAAGTAAATCAAAACTTTTCTGAATCACATTTTAGCAGAACTCAAGATTCACTTAGTAGATTAGGGAATATATATATTAAAATACTACTGATACTGACTCCACCGTACATAACACCCCATTCACTCAGTTTTAACAGGGTACACACACAATACTTAAATGGCGTTATCTATCTCTCAAATCTGCCTGTCAAATGCCCAGAACGATCAGCAGCCGTACAACTGTCCAGCCGTTCGTCTGTCAGTCTGCCCCACTGTCGTTCTGTCTGTGTGCCTCTGTGAGATCATCGCATTGAATTATTTATTTATTGATGCTGCTTGATTTTGTTGTGGTTCTTGTTGTTGTTGCTGTCAGTATCAATATTTATTGTGTACTGGTCTATAGATTTAGCTATAGCATTTTAATTGATGCCTAAAATGTGGTTGCGACAACTCGCGAGCGAGCGAGAAGTTGGCGCCCCACCGAGTGTATTTGTTATTGAAATTTGAACAGCGATTTGTAATTTAAGAAGCGAAACAAGTTTATCGAAGTGCATTTTTTTCAAGTGCACATCCATCCATTCACTGTCGGCGCACTTAACTCAAGTTATTTTCCCAAAACTTAACCTGAAAAGTTTTTGCTCGAAAAATCTTCTTCAAAGCGAAAAGACACCCACATTAAATGTGGGCTAAGTCGGACAGCTGTTGAGCATGTGTTAGGTTGGTGTTCTTTAAAGAACCTCATCAAGATAAGTATGCCAAAACTGCGTTTTTTTTTACCCATTCCAGCCTGATCGTGGGCTGTCTTTTGAAATCTGTTTATGGTTTGGTTCTTCTCTCTGTGAGGCTCACCAAATGGGAAAGCAGCCCATAGAGTTTCTTTGCTTACCGGGTGCTTAATCATCCTATTTGCGTTTGCCTTTGCTATCGTGCTGGTTTTAGTGTATGGTATTAATAGAATAACTAAATAAATTTAGTAGATATATTATATGTATATATCTATACCTTGAAGACATGACGCAATTCATAACGCGTGTGTAGATCTAATAGATATAATTTATGACATGCCACTGCAAATGTGTGACGGATGTGTGATTGAAGCGAATGAAGACCAGCAACCTGTGAAAGAACGTATTCAAGCGAAAAATATTTCATCCGAGTTGTTCAGTAAAGTGCAACAATGAACGTATCTTTAATCGCATAAATTCCAAATTTGCCGATCGCTTGTCGCCCACAGGTGTAAGGCCCCATCAGCGGGAACACACCTCAGCGAACTCATCGAGCGTAAATAAAGTAAAATAACGAATTTAAACAGTTGATAAAATAATTATTGAAATAAGCAGCGAGATGTACTTGAGTAGCTATACTATCTACTATGTATATCATATTAAAAAAAAAAAAAAAAAATACAGAATAAAAAGTATATAGCAATAAGCTTTATCAAGACTATTATGTGTACATATAAGCCATTCCAATTATACAATTTTTCCATTAGCAATAAGTCTTGCAGCTCGCAATGCTTTAAAGCAAATACACAATTATTTATAGCCACGGAAATGCTAGTACACCACACTCGTATCTATAACATTTCCGTTAGCATATGGTTAATCTCTAGCTATGTGGAATGCCCCAAAGTACCCCTGGGGTTGCCTCGCATTTACAACATCTTCAGCGTTATATTGTTTATGCAAATGCGAACGAATTTTTTTCTTTTCCATTTTTTGGCTAGGGGAAAGCCAAACAATTTGGGGCTTTGCATAAACGTAAATAAACTATTTTTACACTTTATTTGCACAATTGTTTTGTATCTTTTTGTATTTGTAATTTCTTTTACACACACAGCATTGGGTTGTGCGTGTGTGTGTGTGAATGCAACGAGGCCAGCTTCAAACTTTTACTAACTGTTCAGACATTTGTTCTGCCTTTTTAGAGATGTTTTTTCACGCTTGATAAAATTGATAGAAAACTTGAAAATTGTTTACAGTTTGCAACTTTTATATTTATATATATATATATCAATATATATATCTATATACATTGCTTTCCATTTGAACCCTATTTAACTGCGCAGCGTTTTGCTTATTAGACACTCAAAAAAAAAAAGCTTAAATAATAATCATCAGCCGCATCATTATAATTATGATCATTAACTTACTGACTGAGTGAACCATTGAAAAAAAAAATACTGTTGTTCCATTTCTCAGTTTTGTTTTGTTTGTATTGCTTTTGAATAATTTATGTCTGTTGGGTCTTTGGCTCTGCCCGAGGGTTTTCTTTCTTTTCATTTTGTTGAGCTTTTGCAGCTTTTTGTTTCTATTCGGATTTTACATAGTTAGAAATTGAAATTTACAAGATATCCCAGAGTCATTCAACCTAAACGTTTGTATTCTATTTAGGGCTTAACCTAGTTGACGCTGTTCATTGTTTTAGAACTTTTGATTGATTTATCTATTGGAAGAGTACAACATTTTTTTTGCTTTTACTTTTTTTTTTATATTTTGTAATAATTATATTTTCTCGATTCTTTTGCGGTTGGCGTTTATTTCATTTTTGTTTAGGCTAACATTCATATTTGTGTTTGTATTTAATTATAGTTTTTCATTTGATGCTGTGTATTTATTATATTGAATATAGATTTTGAAGTGCACAATTCTCTTATATACAAGTAACATATGTATATAAGCACAATAAGTAGTTTTAAATATTTATTTGTTCAAGTCACGTTTGACAGCAATTATTCAAGTTACAAAAATTGAAAAAAACCATGTATATTTAAAATGTAGGACAAAAAATCTTTAAACGTTCTCAATCGTTGCTCATATTTTATATTTAGATGCATAGCAGTCTCAAGTGTATATATTAGTAACGTCCAATTATATGTGATTAGATAACTTGTGAAATATCAGTAATATAACATGTAAAGAAATCTAAATTTAGTTTTATGGAGTTGACAGAGCTTAAGCAGAAGTTTGTGCGACTCTATCTGTCTCTCTCTATTACTTTACATTTAACTTTTGTTTTCTGCTTTGATTGGAACTTATAAGTACATGTAGTATGTACATATCTATAAGTAAACTATAATACATACATCAGCTAGGGTATTTAATCTTTGTTGCTTTGTTGATAAGTATTTTTTTTATTTTTTTTATGTAGATTTAATTTGGTGTTATCTACTATTTGCTTTTCAAGTGCATTTTGTTTCCATATCTTGGCAACAATTAGCGAAAGTATTTGCTGATTACAAATATTTATAATGCAAACACAAATTGTGAGTTAGCAAAAAAGGCAAGTCAAATTTATCAACATTGAAGTATATTTTTGGAATTCAATACAAACATACATATATACATTCAATTGTTAACTAGTTTTCGAATTGAACAGAAGAAGAAGAACAAATCAAGTAAATGCCGATAAAAGCAGAAACCAGATTTTATTTTTACCGCCTATAATTTATTCCCAAAACGTCGTTTTGTTTTTGTTTTTTTTTTTTTTTTTGCCTGAAACTTCAATTTTCAGGTTTCATTAATTTGCAAGACGAGTAGGTAGCAAAGCAAACATTTTGGCCAAAACAACTTAAATTTGGACACAACAATTTAGTGACCATCAACAACAAATATTCATACATATGTATATTTGTATTTGTATTTGTATTTCATATGTAGTTGTACGTACGCTTGTTAATAGGCCAAAACGTGCTGAAAGCTGAAAGAGATATTTGGCTTGAATACTATTAAAGGGGATTAGAGTTTAGTGTTTCCCATATTTAAAACTCGATTTTTTACGGAAATAATTAGCATTTGGCATTAATATGAGTTATGATTTTGTTATTGAACAATTTTTATTCACATAAGAAGTATATTTAAGTAGTATCGCAAAATTAAACTCACTCCTAGTTTGAAATCATGGCAAAATTTTTTTTTTTGTATAATTGCATTCAAGACAGTCAAACTTCTAGGCATAAGTTAGGAAATGGGGAAACATTATGCTAAAAAATATCTAACAATTTTAATTTAAATATACAATTTATCAATTGAACAAAAATTGTTTTTGAACACATCTCGTGTTTTTAAATTAAGGAATTGTCTGGGCCCATTTAAAATATAAAAGATTTGTCTCTTAGGAGTATAAAAATACTTACTTGCCATTAGAAATAGTTAAACATCAATTTTCGAGACAACATTGAAAATATTTTACCTTGCTTAAGTTCATTTTAATTTATATACTAAGTGCAACAGTCTATTCGAGAATGTGGCAATTTCATTGCTTAATTCTTATACAATATGGCATAGATCTTATGTGAGATATATATTAATGACTTGCTTAGCTGTTGTTGCTTGCAAATTGTTTAACCTTGAACTAATTTCTATTTAAATATTATTTTCTCGGATTTGCTGCAAATGTGCCAGAAAATTGCGTCACACGCGCAGCAAGTGAAAAAATAAATATTTAAAAATTAGAAAAAAAAAAAAAAAAAAAAAAAAAAACCAACAAAATCTTCTTTTAATTTCCATTATAATAATTTAACCTGCATTGTAGATTACGGCAGCAATTAGCTAAAATTTGACATTTGAGTGCTAGAAGTCTGTCAAATGCTGCGATATTTATTTATTTATCCTGTGTAATGTTTTATATGAACCACATTCTATTTGTCTATGAATTGTTCGAAAATTTTCCATTTTGAAAAATTGCCTGAAATCTATTTTCAGTACATATTATAGATATGCGTTTTGGCCACTCGCCAGTGGCGAGAAGCAGCAGAAGAACCACGCACTATATGTCATATTTTTTTATGCTGTGTAGAAATGTGGACTGGTAATGCTTGGACAGCTGCCGCCTTATGATAGCCATGAGTAGCTATCGTAGCTGCACACTCCAAACTGAAATGAATCACAAAGCATTTAGCTTTTTGCATTGTCTGGTTTGATTTCTGTTTAATTATTTACACATTGCTGTTCTTTAATGAATTGTTTATTATTTATATGAAATTTTGTGCGTTTGCGCAGAAGCAAAAGGTTAATAACATTTGAAGTAATTATTCTCGATCTAAATTAAAAAATCTTTCTGAAAAAATGCGTATTTTAATTTTTAAGTACATTAAATATATTTGATATAAAAGGGAAAATAAGAAATGTGTATATAGCCTTTTTAACTATTTAAAAATAAGAATTACAATTTGATAGTTCACATTCCAGACATACCTCAAATGATTCCAGTATAGATCTAGCTTTAAAAAATTTGAAAAATAAAAATAACTTAATATTTTAAATCATTTTAATCTTATTTGAAAACCTTACCTAATAGCTCAACTTTGGTCACCCTCGATAGCTATCTAAATTTATACTATATCTATGTACATTTTGTCTAACATGATATCATCAGGCTTTGAAATTCATTCTAAAATTTCACTGATAATTCAATTAATGCAAACATTAGCTACAAGCGTCGGCAACACTTAATGCCGACAAAGGGAGACAAAAAGAGAGCAAGGTATCTGTTTACTGGGAAATATATCTTATCTCTTGTTTTTTTGTTGTTTATCAGGTAACTTTTTGTTGTCGCCTTCCGCGAGGCTCGACAATTCGTTGCTTGTCTTACATTTAATTACAAATTGCATTGGCACTGTTTATACACAATTTTCTTATGTTTTCTTTACGACATTTCTCATTACAGAGGAGCAGGAACGTGTGCAGAAGAAGACATTCACTAATTGGATTAATTCATACCTATTGAAGGTGAGTTGTTGTGTCTCTCTCAATGTCTTCGTATCAGTTCAATCGATGCGAAGCACAATTTTTATCTACATTCTCTGGCCGTGAGATTTGCATATCGATTGCAAATTAGTCAAGAGCAATAAAATTGAAAAAAAAAAAAAAACGTGCGAAATCGTGGCCCGACCCTGAAATATAGCTTGTGTTTTCTTTTTCGCAAAAATTGAATTGCGTGCTAAATTTTTAATTAATAAATAAAATGAAATGATTTGATTCTGTTGAGGACGTAGCCAAGATACGATTTACCCAATTGTCAATTGGCCAATGCCAAGTGCAGTTAGAACTGCAACCGTCTTCTAGCCCACTTTCACCTCGCCAACGTACGTATATGTATATCCTTTCTAATTTAAACACCTAACAGCGCCAATTTGGCCATCCAGTCCATTCACTTTGGTAATTGCCGAGACAGCTCAGACAATTTACAGCTGCCAACTGAGAAGCGTTTAAAACAAGTGGTCTGACAACTTGGTATAGTTAATGCAGTTTTGAGATATACAGATATATTAGCACTAATTAAGATATTTAGAGAAGGCTATAATATACTAGAGATATAGACAGACTTTTTGGTTGATATTGCCTGTAATATATAGGTATTATGTATATACTTTTTGTATGATGAATTTTTATAAAGAACACTAAGATTTAACCGCTGATTGCAATAGATATCATCTGATTTATATTAAAGCTTTGTCATTACGCCCTCTTTCACACACCCTTCATTAAAAATCTTTTTAATAATTTCTATAGCCTGTTTGAAGTTTTTTTTAGGCATGACACAGCACATTGATGCACTCATGATATTAGGAATGCAATATTATGAGCAAGGTTGCTAAATGCAAAGTAAATAAAAATGTTTAGCTACGCTCAGCCGACAGCATAATACTCGCTCAAAGCTCAAAAAGAATAAAATTATATATAGTGAAACAAATAAATATTTTGGGGTTTTGCCTGGCATATATTCGTAGGGTATATTTTGTTTTCCTTCATACAAATAGATGAACAAACAGCAAGACAGAAATTTTAGTAAACCAATATATTCTTTTCACTTGCTAAGCAAAATAAAAGCGGTTCGTTCCACGGTTCATATTCAATGCATAAAACAAGTTTTAGACATCTCAAAATCGTTGATATCTTACTTTATTGATCAAAATATACAAAATGAATTATTCAATTTGAAATTTATATTCAAAAAATAAATATTTCTACAAAAAAAATAAAATTGTGTAAATTGGAAGTTTCAGCCAAAATTGGAATTTACCAAAAAAAAGGTTGAGTCAAACATCCACGTTAGGCTGATTTATATTTATGCTTTATGGCTGGACAAAACTTTATTTATATAAGTATAAATATGAATTAATAATATGGCAGCTCATTTAATATAGCTTCATTCCATTCAGATTATAAAGCCAAATTGTCATTGCAGGTATTAGTCTGCGTGTCGACTAAGACGGTTTGCAGCCTCAGCTGTATACCTGTTCCCAGCTGTTGATCCAACAAACCTTAATGACAGCGCTAACGCAAATTTGTTTAAATTTTAGTGGACCCTCAATAAATTAAAAGTGAATTATACTGCACTGCACATACCCACAACTACAACAACAACAACAACAACAAATTGAGTTAAAGCGAATCATGCTCGTGCCTGGCTATTGAGCTGTCAGCCGGAGGCTGAAAAAAAAAACGGCCAGATTCATGCCGAAATATGTCGGCAACTGGGAATGTGACAGGCGTGTGATGCTTGCTATTGTTATTGTCATTGTTGTGGTTGCTTTTGAGCAGCGCATGAATTAGTTAATAAATTTTAATCAAATCCCGTGAACAATGACCACAGTGCGTATTCGGGTCGTCCACTGAATGAATGACTGACTGAGTGACTTACTAACTGACTGAGTGAGTGAATATGTGAGTGAGGGAGAATGACATAACTGGTTCACCTTGTACTGAAATAGTTACAAAAATGAAAAAACTTGAATTTGGTCGAGGGACACGCCCATTTGTAGGCAGTCTTTACAAATTGTAGGCCCCAAAGAAGAAATAGAAGTACTAACTAATATCTGGCAGCCAAGACGGATACACTCGCGCTGCTAGGCGTAAATTGACAGCTGCTCAATATGTTAGGCAAATACAATCTCAATAAATTACTTTTAGTTAGCGCATCGACAATAGACAGCATTCTGCCCGGGCATCGACAATTTCATGTTTTACTCTCGATGAAATGTGCTAATCAAGTGTTGTTGTGCAATTGCAAAAAAAAAAAAAATAATAAGAAAAGTAGTCAGAAATGAAATGAAATAAGCAAACATTGAACAAATTGTTGCCGTTGTTGTTGTTGTTGTTTCGCATATTAAATGATTCATTTGCATATTGCATAACGGACCCAGCTCAACAACTCTGCAATTGGCTGAAATATGACTTCAATCAATGATCTCATGAACTGCCCACGCCTATTTTATTTAAAGGTTTCCCCATTTCCTTGACACGTCTGCAATAAATTTTAGTGTTGCCAACTTTTTAGCTAACGAAAATTTCGCTGAATAGGAAGGAATAACATGTTTTGGCTTTTTAAAAGCTATATTTCAGATATAATAAATAAGATTTGATTTGTGTATATGTAGCTATGTCCTAGATTTTTTTGATTACCGTTCAAGTCATCATCATTTTTAGCTGTTTAATTGTAGAAATAAGTAATCAAAATCTTGTTGTACACAGCTAAAAACTTGTCTAACATTAATCAAAACTGGACGAAGTACGCAATTCCATTTTGCTGTCAGAAAAGAGGCTTACACTTTATTTACAATCATTTTTAATGTTTATTTGTTATAAAAGTTTATTTAAACAACTTAAGCATACCTCCTGATTGATATTGAATCATAACCTACTTGATAGGCTTAATATATTATATATAGTTGTAACATAAAAATTTCCAAATTTTCTCAGAGTCTATAGTCTACTGCTAGGTGAACTCTGATCCGCATTGATGGATCTACTCAACTAGACTCAAAAATCCTTATGGGCTTTATAGCAGATAAACAGCTCAGAGCTAGCTAATTGTTAAGGAATATAATACGTGTAATCGCCTTCAGAATATATATAGTATTAGCTTTTTTATAGCTTTTTATTATAGAAATATATATCGATATTTATAAGTCTAGACTTGTACTCAGCTTTTCCAGAAATCACACCAGATATTTCAGACGCAGAAATTCGTAGCTTTTTTCTTGAGCTTTTCAATGCTATATGCCAGTTAATAGGCTGAAAAGGAAAGGTGCTTGGCTCAGCACTGGCTGTCTGTATCTGCGACTCCTTTTATTGCCAGTCACTTTTGTCGATTTGAGCGCTTTACGACTATGGCCGGCTTTCCGGCTGCGCCTTATCGAGTACCCGCAATCCCCGCACTGGCATGCAGAGCCCGAAGAACTGGTTTTTATGGCCGGCCGGCAAAATGTTGTAGTACATGTGCTCAAGCGCAAGCGATACACAAAAAAAAAAAAAAAATAAATAAAATAAAGAAATGCCGGCTCACGTCTGCAGATTGAAGTTGTATTAAAAGATAACACATTAGAGACCACAGACAACGTATCTCTCGCTCTCAGTGGAGTGCTCTACGGAAAAGTGCATTAAATCAACGTTCGCCAGCCCGAAAGTAAGTCAGTGGGCGTTGCATATTGTTGCGTGGGCAGCCCATGGATTGTGTGTTGTGCGGACTAATGGCAGCAGCTGCCACTGCCACTGCCACTACCAAGTCGATGTAAGCCAGGCTAAGTCTTCTGGCCGGGCCACACATGCAACGGAATTGCTGCTGTCATTAATGCAGCATTGTTGCTCCACTCAGCTCCCAGCACCATTTTTTTTTTGCTGTCGCTTGTTGTCTTTCGTTATTCGTTATTCTTTATAGGCCAACGCATGTCTGGCTATGAACTTGGCTTGCACGTAGCCATTTCTTGAGCATTTTGCATGCCTTGAACCACACTCGCACTCCATGTTGCCATTGGGCTTTGCGGAATTTCTCGCATTGGCAAATTCCATGAACGTCTTAGGTGCGTGCCTACCAGTTGACTTTAAGTTATTCCTAGAAAGAACGCACAGTAGACAATGGCAAAGAGCTATAGAAAAACAAACAAGAATGGTTTGTCTACCCAGATGCCAGCTCCCTGAACCTCTTAGATGCTACCTATTTATATTCGACCAGGGTTCAGTCTCGTAAACAAAATATGTAGGAGGCGTGCGACATTTATTTTTATGCCCAACAAATATTGTGCTACCAATATTTATTGACTAAGATATATAGCCATAGAAAATACTTTTCAAATATAAATATAGCTTTGAGCCTCAGCTTATGTGTCTATTATTTTTCAGTCGAGAATATGGCTATTGGTATTTCCTATACCAATTTCGTGCAGCTAAAAACATTTTAATATGTGTATAAGTATATTATTTGTAGATTATCTGAATTTAAACTTTTATTTCGAATACATTTATATTTGATTGAAATTTCATGTTGTATATTCAGCAAAGAGGAAAAGAGTGCTTATGTAGGAGATACTATGAGCGAGGAAACGTTCAAGTTTTGTAATTCTGATAAATTCAATTTACTTCAAAAATCCATCCAGATATTCGCACTCTTAAAACCAACTTCATATGCCCAATAAACATAAAGAATCAACAATAATTTTTAATAGCTTATTGTAAGCTAAAAGTTAGCAAGAACATGACAAGACAAAAAGCTGTTATAAAAGTTTGACATGATTGCCAGACAACACTATAAATTCTGTTGAGAAGTGCAAAGAGAGGCGTTATTGCTGCGAAACGAGCGGAAATACTGAAATTGAATTCGCATTGTATACAGCATAGTTTCTTAAATAGTTGCACCAACTCTCCGGCCAAACAGCTCGAAATAGACAAAACTTTTGCCGTCATTTGCATGTCCGCAACAGTTGAGGCCAAGTTTTCACAAACTATTTGCCTTGATATAGGTGAAGTCGAGCATGCTATGCAGCCGAGGCTCAATTAAATTGTAAGCTCAAATGATAATAGCTGTTCGGTCATGATTTCTTTAGTTTTACGTTTTCGATTGTGGTCGTTGCCATTTCCGTCGTTATGCCATTAACTTAAATTGCAATCTTAGCGGTGAATCCGGCTTAAATGGTCGCGCGTGCCACTCGACAATTTGTCTGGCGAGGCAAGAGTTAAATAAATGAGCGCCGTGCTCAGATATATCAAGAATTTAAATTAATTGAATGTGATTTACGTTAATTATTTAGCTAGACTTCTGGGCATATCTTGGCGACAAATTTGTCTGCTGCAATTAATTAATTAGACGAAAAGGCAAAAGTGTTTTCAGCATTTGGCGCTTCATAAATTATATTGATTGAGTCATGCATATGCTAGTCATATATCTATATGCATATACGTATATATATACTTCTATATATATATTGCTGTATATTCATTATGCACACAGTTAATGTGCTCATAAAAAGCCCATTAAATGTTGCAGCCAAAGGCACTTCAAAGTCGGTGTTGACGTCTGTCTATTTCGCTTTAGTACTCATTAAATACTGCAGTTATGTGTTAACTCTTATAAATGTACATATATTACGATTGTAAAAGTTTTCCAATATTTTTCAATATAGCTAAATTTAGTGGATTATGGAGCTCATTTTAATCAACTATTTAAATTTGATATTGTTAAATTTATTTGTGAATTCATTTTGTTATGCAACATGTTACATTCATACGGTATTTCACATTAGAAATGCTCCTAAAAATGATCCCTATTGTTGAACACATTTCAAAATGGTAAAACAGGGTTTTGTATTTATTGTTTTTGTTGTGTGTAATGTACATATTTCATATTTCTATACATAAATAGTGCACAATTTTAATTCGTTTGGATAATATTCCAATAAAAATAAGACATGTATTTTAAGTTCTTCACCCAGTTACAACTGAAGAACAATAATTCCAGGGTATTATAAATAAGTTTCATCTCTTTATTTATTTCAATTTATTTGTTTTCGTATTTTAAATTCTATTACCACCTGGCTTTTTATTAAGGTTATACTACCTAATTTCTCTAGAAATAACTCCAATTGCCATTCCTTCCTATCAGTTAGACTTGCTAAAAGTACGGAATTTAAAAATTTGATACAAAATTAAATTTTTATAAAATGAATACAATTTTTATCAAGTAAATATCATGTATTTTACTTTAATGCCAAAATCTATTCTCCTTTTGCAGCGTGTTCCACCGCTTCGTATTGATGATTTAATCAATGATTTACGCGATGGCACGAAACTCATCGCACTGCTCGAAGTGCTGTCCGGCGAACGCTTGCCCGTGGAGAAGGGCCGCGTCCTGAGGCGTCCACATTTCCTTAGCAATGCGAATACGGCTTTGCAATTTCTAGCCAGCAAACGTATCAAATTAGTCAATATTAATCCCGCAGATCTGGTGGATGGGAGACCACCAGTTGTGTTGGGTCTGATATGGACGATTATATTGTACTTCCAGGTAAGCATTTCAGTACTGATTTAAGCAGCTAAAACATTTCACTCTCAACACAAGGTGCACGGTTTTTTTTTTTCATAAAAAAATTGAAGCACTTGAACAAAAATAAAAACAATTACTAATTGGTTGCTTGCGGTCCATTTTGTCACCCCTAATTTCGACCACCAACTTATCAAGCACCAAATAGCTATTCACAATGCTAATTATCTAAATGTAATTAACCCTATATATCTTCTTTTTTGTATTTTATTTAAAAAATAATTGAAAAAAAATTAATTTCTAATAAAAAAAAAAAAAAAAAAAACAAGCTTCGTAAAAAGAGGCGGAAAAACTTAGTTGTAGTTATAAATTATGCGCCACAGGTAGGTTGAACTCGTTGTAAACAGTTGTTGGTGTGTTGTCTATGCGTAACCCTATCTCATTTTCGATCATTAAACTCTTAAGTTGGTAGTCTCAATTATTAAAGCACCTCAAACTTATGATTTGATCATTAAGTGTCGCTGCTGCCTCTATCACGTATATCTATCTCTAATATTGACTACTTTCACAGATCGAGGAGAATAGCCGCAACCTAGAATATTTGGGTCATGGTATTGGCGGTTCGGTTAGCTCGCTCGACAGTGTTGGCAATCATAAGGCTGGCGGTGATCTAAGAGCTGAGAAATGGAAGCAAGGTGCCAAGAAAACGCTACTCAATTGGGTAACGAATGCCTTGCCAAAGTGAGTATATAAATTACTAGATTCCAATTGAGATTATGATACATATCGAACTTTTGCAGAGACAGTGGTGTAGAGGTTAAGGATTTCGGCGCTAGCTGGAGAGATGGCGTCGCTTTCCTCGCACTTATCGATGCTATTAAAGCGAATCTGGTTAATTTAGCTGAGCTAAAGAAGACCAGCAATCGTCAGCGTTTGGAAACAGCTTTCGATGTGGCCGAAAGCAAATTGGGCATCGCCAAAATTTTGGACGCTGAGGATGTGGACGTACCCAAACCGGATGAGAAGAGTATAATGACATATGTGGCGCAATTCTTGCACAAGTATCCCGAACCAAAGGTGTGTATAAATTTGATTACATGAATGAATGAATTATAGGGTATGGTCTATGTCAGACGAGTGCAATGTCAATCCTAAGCTCCGCTGACTAAGACCTTAATTTATATATAAACTAGATAAGCCCTGCAGTTGTAGCTCATTCACATTACAAATTTGAACTAATTAAAATGATATATTTTCCAGGGTGCATCCCGTGACGAGTCGCATGTGCAACAAGAAGTGGACGAATTGCGTCGTTTCCTGTTGGAGAAGACCACCGAATACGAGCCGATGGTCATGATGAGTTCGTTCCCACGTGATTTTAGTGAATATCTGTTGGCACGTTCTGAAGTTGATGCACACTTGCCTGCTTATAACCGACTCAAGCAACTGATTGAGAGCCAGAGCGGTTTTCTGCAGGTCTCACGTCAATCGTGGGATGAGATTAACGAGCTGTGGCAGCGTCTACAATACCAGATGATGTACTGGCTCTGGCTATTGGACGCCGAGCTGCCCGGCGATTTTGGTGCTGTGGGCAAATGGCTGGCCGAGGCCGAGAAATTGCTCATGGACAACGATATACCGAATGCGATGAATGAGGAAACAGCCGCTGTGATTAGTAGAAAGCTGGAGGAGCACAAGCTGTTCTTTGCCGATCTGCCACGCATTGTGGCCATGTTCGACAATGCCAAGCGCTCGCCGCTGGCCCAACAGGTGCCGCTGGAGCAGCTGCGCAACATGGAGCGTCGCCTGCAAGAGGTGGGCCCCAGGGCCGCGGAGCGCCGAATTCGCATGAAATTCCTCGAGCACAAATGTTGCCTGATTGCCTTCCTCAATTTGGTGGAGAACAAGATGCGTGGCTGGACCGGCAAGTACGGGCCCGAGGAGAAGGTCGCCCACCAGCTGGAGCAATACAAGAACTTCGTCTCACGCAACAAGATCTTCCAGGAGTTCCAGAAGGCATTCGTCGATATGCAACAAGTGGTCGAGGAGTACAAACGTGACGGCAATGTGGCCCGCAAGGACATCAATGAAATCGATCGCTTTATGTATGAGACCGAGGAGCGCTGGAAGCGTGTCTCCATGGAGCTGAAGTGCTGTCAAAATTCCCTCGAGGAGGTAGTCAATTGTTGGCGCAACTGGAATCAATTGGCGCCCAGCTGCGAGGAGTGGCTGCTGCTGGCCGAACAGAAACTGAATCAGAGCGAAGACGATCGCTTGGAGTTCTTCCAGGACATAACTGTGTGGAAGGATAAATTCGATGCTTTGGCCAATGCTGCAAACTATTTGATTGCCTCCTGCGAGGAGCCAATTGCTCAGCAGCTGCGTCAACGTCATGGCGCCCTAGCTGAGCGCTTCGAGCGTCTCTTCGCCAATACCAAGCAATATATGCATGCTGGCGACATCATACGCTCACGCCAGGAATACAAATCGGGCATTGAGAAGCTCTCCAAGTGGCTGCGTGGTGCCGAGAGCATCCTGGATCAGCGTCAAGTGCTGGGCAACAGCGAGCAAATCCGTCGCTACGGCGAGCAGCTGCAGCAGCTGGCCAGCGAAATCGACGACAACGAGGAACTGTTTAAGAACATCAGTCGCACCTTCCAGTCGCTCATTCAGGATCTGTCGCGCGACGAGGTCGACAAAATGATGAAGCTGCTCAAGCAGGAGAAGGAATCGCTGGTGCGCATACGCGGCCAACTGCCCGCCAAGCTGCATCTGTTCCATCAGCTGCAGATACAGCAGGAGTCGCTGGAAGCGGGCCAAAAGGAAATCCACCAATGGCTAAACGAGGCCGAACAGCTGCTGGGCACCCACAATCTGGCCGGAGGACGCGAATCTATCAATGAGCAGCTGCACAAGCACAAGACCTACTTCTCGCGCACCGTCTACTATCGCTCCATGCTGGAGAGCAAGAACAAGGTGTTCCAGAATTTGGTTAAGGCTGTCTCGGCCGATGATAAAATCGACACGGCACCAGCCGCACAGCAAATGCAACAGCTAAACGAACGCTTCAACTATGTCATACAGAATGCCGGCAAATGGGAGCAACGCTTGGAGGACGCTGCCGGCGGCTGGAGCAAGTTCAAGGATAACGAACGTGTTGTCAACGAATGGCTGACACAGGCCGAGTCGATGCTCGTAGAGAAGCACATTGAGTCGAAGACAACAATTGAGACTCAAAAGTATTTCTTCGAACAAGTCAACGATCGCTGGATGAACGATCTGGTGCAATCGGCCCAGCAGCTGCTGAACACTCTGCCTAGCCAGGAGCAACCGGCTGTGGTGCAAAGTGTGGAGCAGCTGCAGTCGCGCTGGAAGAATGTGCTTGCCCAGGCGCCGTTGCATCTGCTCAAGCTGGAATTCCGTCTGGATGAGAACGCGTTCTATCAGTCCCTGAAGGATGTTGAGAAGGAGCTACAGCTGGAGCAACAGGCTCTGAATCGTAACGAGGATGTCGATTCCATCCTGCAGCGCAATCAGCAATTCTTGGTGCAACAGGACACTGTGCCACGCCTGGAGAAATGTCTGCAGAATATGCAGCGCTTGGCCCAGGCGCACAGGCAACAGCAGCCCGGCGACTTTAGTCTGGATCAGGCCTACGATAATGCCAAGGCCCAGTGGCAAATTATGTCCAATAAATTGGCCGACATGCGCCAGACACTGCAGCAAATACCAGCTCAATGGCAGGGCTACCATCTGAAGTTCGATGAGATGATCAACTGGATGAACAGCGTGGATCAGAGCCTTAAGAACATTGTTAACGAGGTCAACACCATGGAGGAGTTTGAAAAGGAGAAGGTCGTTTTCCAGGTGAGTTCAATGCTAATCGATTAGAGATACCTGAATATATAAATATATATAAATGCCAACATTTATTCTGCTTGCATGCAGCTGAGGGAACTAGTGGTAAAAAAATTGTTTTTTGCTAAAATAAATATATAATATAAATTTCTTTTCTGAATGATGGCACTAATCGAATATTTCTCATTGTAGAAAATCTGCCAGGATGCAGATAACAAACGTGAGGACATGAAGTGGCTGGTCAAAACGCTAGACTCTCTGCTCAGCTATGCCACCGAAGACGAGGCAAATCTGGAGCAAAAGAAGCTGGAAGATCTAATTGCACGCTACAAGAACCTTATACCCACCATTGAGATAACAATGGTCAAGACCGAGGTGTTCTCCAAATGCTATACATATCGTCGCGAAGTGCACGAAGTTGTTTGCCTGCTGACCAAGGTCAAGGATCAAACGGCCAATATTCCAGCGCCCGAAAGTCTGGACCGTGTTAATCGCCTAATTGAGGAGCAACAGTATGCCATCAATCAGCTCGATCATCAGCGGCCACACATCATGTCCATGCTGCAACGTGGACGTGATCTCAGCAAGGATGTGCACGCCCCAGCCTTTGTCAATGCCGAGGTGAAAAATCTGGAGACCGGCTGGAATCAAGCTTATACCGAAACCGCAGATAAGCTGCAAGCGCTCAAGGGCACTCAGGCAGTGTGGAGCGAGTTTGTCGACCAGAAGAACGATATCTTCTCCATGCTGCAAACCGCTGAGACAGAGCTGCGCGCTCTTACCCCACTCCAGACGGATCCCAAGAATGTCAGTCAAGATCTGAAGTCGAAGCGTGATCTGAATGTGCAGCTGCAGCAGGCATCGCATCAATTGTTGCCCAAGCTGCATGCCCTGAAATCGGAGCTGGCGCCGCTAGCCGCTGCCGATAAACGTCCCATACTCGAGAAGGAGGTCACTGAGGTAGAGAAGATGTTCTTCAATACCATGGAGCACGTCAAAGATCGTGTGGGCTACCTGGAGGACTACAGTGCCAAGTGGAATAACTATAAGACGCGTCTAGCCGAGCTGCAGGAATGGGCCAACAAGGTAGCACCCAAGAACATTGAAGCCCTCCAATCCGAGGATCTGACGCCGGAGGAGCGCGTTGTCAAGGTGCAGTCCTTCAAGCGTGTGCTCGGCGAGCGCATGAAACAGCTGGATCTACTGGCCGCTGATGCATCGGAGCTGGCACCCAAAGAGGGCAACATCGCCGAAGCGAAACGACTTAAGGGTGAAATCTCCAAGCTGCAGGAAGTGCTCAGTGCCATCAATCGCAATGTGGATCATCAGGCACAGGCCGTGCAGGAGGATCTGATCAACTGGCAGCAATTCCAGGCCGGATTGCAACAGATCAAGCCCGCTGTGGAGCAAAGCGAAGTCAAGGTAAATAATATAGTTCCTAAACCTATTACACTTGATGAAGCCGTTGCCTTGCAACAAAATGCCAAACAATTTGAAACACACTGCCTGGAGCAATTGGACAAACTCCATGGCATATCAAACATCAGTCATAAAATGTTATGCAAAACCAATGCCCCCGATGAGTTAGATGCCATGCACTCCCGCTGGACAGCGGTCCATGAAAACGCGAAACAGGCGAGCGCCAAGCTCGAAAAGCTCGTCGCCAATTGGAAGTCCTTCGATGGCGATGCAGCCAAATTGGAGGATTGGATTGATCAGGGTGCACAGCAGATGGGTAAGCGTCCGGCTGTGCTAAACACTCCGCACATCGACAAGCTCGAAAAGGAGCTGGTCAAGCTAAAGTCCTTCAACAATGAGATATCTCAGCAGCAGGCCAAGCTGGTCGCTCTTGGCCAAAATGCCGATCAAATCAGTTTGCATCTGGCGCCAGAGGGCGCTGTAGCTGTCAAGGATCGCGTCAATAATATGAAGGGTAAATTGCAGAAGTTGTCAGAGGCTACACGCGGCAACATCAACGAGGTCTCCGATGCGATTATTTCGCGTCAAGACTTCAATGCCAAATTGGTCAACTTCTCCAACTGGATGGAACAGTTGCGCAATCAGGTTACACAGGTCGAGGAAATCAATCCGGAGCGTGTCGAGACCAGTTTGCATGTCATCCATGCATTGCTGCAGGAGCATGCCGACAAGAAGCCCAGTTTCAATGCCATCTACGATGAGGTCAAGCAACTGGCACTGGGCGCGACTCCAGAGGAGTCTAATGCACTGAATGATGCGTATACCGCCCTTGTGGTGAACTACCAGAACTTGGAGTCGAACATGCTGCAAAAGAAGGCCGCATTAGAGAAGTGGACCGAGCTTTTGGGCTGGAAACATGATACTGAATCGCACTTGAACTACTTGAAGCATCAATTGGAAAAGCCCGAGGGACCCTCTGTTGAGGAGCTAAAGAAGGCCATCGATGAAATCGATCATCTGGGTCAGGGTCTGAGCTACTGGAAGGGACAAGCCAAGGAAATCGATGAGAATCCAGCCATACAACTACGTGATGCACTGTCTCGTCGACCACTGATCGCCACACAGATCGTTAATGATCTGGAAAACAAGTTGGAAAATCTGAAACTCCGTTCGCAGAATCAACAGCAACAGCTGCAGCAGATGACTGTGCGCAAAGACAAGTTCCATGCACTGGAGCACAACTTTGGTCAGGCACTGCAGGAGAATCGCGAAAAGCTCGACCAAATCCTCAAACAGCATCCCAATTTGAATAACATAGATCAAATCATTGCCGATCTTGTGGCGCTGAATGATGCGCTTAAATATCAGGCAGATCTTAAGGATCGCATTCACGACGAGGGTTCTCTTTTGATGCGTGAGGATATTGCCAGTATGCCGGCCATTCAGGAGAGTCTCCTGGTGTTGGATAAGAACTACGATTCGCTGCAAAATGAAATAGCTGATCGCATCCAAAAATATAATCTCATCAGTCAGGCCTTGCGGGAGTACGCCGAGTCCAAGGACAAGTTCTCCAAGGAACTCAAGAAAGCCGAAGACTTGTTCAATGCCATACCCCAACAGCCAGGCGATGAAACCGCCCTGCATCAGGCGTCTGAGAAGACACGTAAGACCATGGAGCAGCTACGCAAATCCAAGATGAATCTCGATGAACTCGAACGCCGCGGCAACAATGTGGCTAAATTGTTCACAGCCATTGGTGAGCCGGTGCCCCAAGAGGTGCAGCAAGAGGTTGCCGCTGCCAAGCAGCAATGGCAGGACCTGCACGACAAGACGGCCAAGAATGCGCATGTCTACGAGACTGAAGCAGTCATTTGGTCTCAAATTGAGGACGCCAAAAAGGATCTGCTACCTTGGCTCTCGGAAACCAATCAGGGTCTTTGCGATGCTGCCGATAATTCAATTGAAATCGAATTCGGACCTATGCGTCTAAGCAAATATCGCAACGAGCTGCCTTCTTATCAAGCCCTTAAAGATACAATCCTTGAGAAGACCAACGATTTGATCAAGATCAACAATGGACAAGAGATACCCGCCTTGAGTGCACTCAATCAGCTGCTGAATGAACAATTTGCCGAGGTAAGCAACAATGCCGAGCGCCTGAGCGCCGTCACCACATCGTTTGCGGATCAGGAACAGGAGCTACGTCGACGCAGTAAGGTAGCCGGCGAGCAGGTGAGCAAGCTGCGCGAACAGCTGATCAAATGCGACGATATGTCTGGCGATAACAACAAGATCATGGAACGATTGCTGCAATGCCGTGCACTGCGCGCTCAGCTGGATCAAAGTGGCAACGAAATCGAAAATATCAAACAAAATGTGGATGAACTGCGTAATTTATATCCCACATTCAATGAGTCCATCATACCCAAGGAGCTGAACAATGTGCAGAAACGGTACGAGGGCGTCGATCTCTATGCCAAGAAGATTGAGAGCTCATTGCTGCAGTTCCTCAAGAAGTTCCACGCGGACAAGGTAGGCATGCTGAAGCGTCTCATTGCCACACAGCGCGAGAAGGTCGCATGGTGTCAGCCAGAGTCGACAAGTGACAAATACAATCTGGATGTAAAGAAGTCCTCGCTGCAGGAGGTCAGCAAGAGCATTGACGACTGCAAGGCGCGTCATGCTGAAACACTAAGATCCCTCGAGATGCTGAAGGCCGTGGAAACTCCAGAAAACCTGGCCGAGTTGAATGCCGATGCTGAGCTCATGGGCAAGGAAATGCAAGCGTTGCAGGACAGCTTTGATCGCATCAAGGACATCCTGGATGAGAACGTTGATCTCTGGACACAGTATGAGCAATCAAACGAGCAAATCTCCAACTGGCTGCGGGATGTGGAAGGTCGCGTTAAGGCGGAGACCAGCAGCCAGGTGAATCTGCCCGAGGTGGCGCAGAAGTTGCAGGAGCTGGCCATACTACAGCAGGATGTGCTCGCCCATGAGCCAATTATCAACAATTTGGAGCGTACGTCACAGCAGCTGATCGAAAAGAATCCAGAGGCGCGTATTGGACAGTTCGTTACGCATTTGGTGCAGCGCTACCAAACCGTTGCCAAGAGCCTTGGCGGACACATTGACAAAATACGCAATGCACAGCTGTCGAATGCCAACTTTGCCAAGGCATCGAAAGATTTTAACGAATGGTTCGGCGATGCCAAGATTGAGTTCCAGGAACTGGCGCGCATGGGATCTCCAGGCTCTTCGTCAGCTACGGCCCAACAATTGCAGACCATCAAGAACTATCTGAAGACCTTCGACAATGGTCAACTATTGCTAAACAATGCTGTCGATATTGGTGAAGGACTTTATCCAGTCGTCTCGCCTGAGAATCGCGAACGCATTCGAGCGGATCTACGTCAAATGCGTGAGAAATACGATTATTTGCGCGACGAGGCCAATGCGTTGATGCAGCAGGTTGAGGGCGTGCTCATACAAAAGACATCCATTGAGGAGAGTTATACTCAGGTGTCGCACTACCTGAACGAGTCCAAGGCTAAGGTGACTGCAGCCGATGAACTCTATCCCACACTGGCAGCCAAGAAAGCAGCTCTTCAAAACTATAAAACGCAATTGCAGGAAATCACATTGCACAAGAATGCGCTGAAGCAGTTGCACGATAAGGCGGTAACACTATGCGACGATGAATCAGAGCGTAAAACGGATGAATCCATTCAGGAATATAATACGCTATCGAAGCAGATTTCGGACCGCATCAATACCGTAGGCAATCAAGTGTCCCAGCATGAAGCTTATGATCAGGTGCTGGAGAAGGCGCAGGATTGGCTCAACACCATCAAATCGGAGGCAATCGATATTTTGAATGAAACCACATTCGAGAAGGAGGGCGCCGAGGAGAAATTAATTGTCGTTGAGAATTTGCTGCAGCATAAGCCCGAGGGTGACTCCATTTTCGAGACATGCCACAATCTGTTGCAGACGGTGCTGAAACAAACCCATCCCAATGGTCATCCGGCGCTGCTGAAGGGCTTTGAGGAGCCGAAAAATGCATGGGAAGAGTTCATGTCGCTCTGCCAGGACTCGCAAGTGAAGCTCAAGCAGCTCTGCTCCAAGTGGGATGAGTTCGATTCTATTATCGATGAGCTCGACAATTGGATGAAGAATGTTGAGGCTGTGGTAAAGAATCAGAGTCTGAAGAGCACTGCCGAAGCTAAGAATGCTCATTTGAAGCAACTGCAAGAGAGTGCCAAGGATATTGAACGTCGCGGCGTAGCTATAAATCAGCTGATGGATCAGGGACGAGAAATTGAAGGGGAAACCGATTTGAATTTGAAACTTTCTCGCTTAAACACGCGCTATCAGACACTGAAGAACCTGTGCAAGGAATCAATAGCGAAGTACGTAAACTACGTCAAGGATCACGACAGTTTTGACGCGGACTATGATAAATTTAAGCAGGATTTGCAAAACTGCGCCAACGAGCTGGCGAAGACCAATGAAATCGTTGGTGATCAGAGCGTATTGCAGGATCAGCAAAACAAATTACGTGAGATGTCTGACAAGCGCATTGTAGACTCCACTGTGTTCGAGAGTCTGATTGATCGCGGTGAGAAGCTGTACGGCCACACGAGTCCTGAGGGTCGTGAGATCATACGTCAACAGCTGCGATCCCTGCGCACTTTGTGGGACAACTACACGGATGATCTGAACTCGGCTACGCATAAGATTGATCAATGTCTGCTACAATTTAATGAGTTCACCATAGCTCAAGATCAGCTAACCAAGTGGCTCAAGGATGTAGACAAGGCCATGCAGAGCCATACGGAACCGAAAACAACGCTCCAGGAGAAACGCGCTCAGCTGCAGAATCACAAGCTGTTGCATCAAGAGATCACCACACACAATGTGCTCGTTGATAATGTATGCGACAAGGCGCAAATCTTAGTGGATCAAATAAAGGACAACTCCCTGAACGTTTATCTGCAGTCGATCAAGCAGCTATTCCAGAACATTGTGCAAAAGTCCGATGAAATACTGCAGAATCTGGAGAGCTGCGTGCAGAAGCACAGCGAGTTAAATAATGCATTGAGCTCTGCTAAGACATGGATCTCGAATGAGAAGGCCAAACTGCTGGAATGCGATGATTCCTACGGCGAAAAGGCAGATATAAAGCGTAAAATTGAAACCCTTGGCCAATTGGCACAAAATAAACCCCAGGCGATGAAAATAATAAGCGAAATACGTGCGCAATTTGAGACCGTGAAACCCGCCACCTCCGAGAAGGGCATTGAGGTGCTTGAGAAGGAAATCGATGAGCTGGAAACAACAATGAAGAGTCACTTTGATGACATCGAAGGCATCGAGGGCAAGCAAAAAGATGTACTCTCACAGTGGGATACATTTGAGCAGAATCTGGAAGAGCTCACCAAATGGTGTCGCAACGCTGAGGCCGTGTTCCGTGAGCAGCAGCTGAAGTCAACGCTGCATGAGAAGGTCGAGCAAATGGATAAATACAAAATACAGAGGGAGCTCATACTGCAAAAGGAGAAGGAAATCGACGCCTTTGGCGATACGGCACATGCTTTGCTCAACAACTGCGGTGCAGATCGCCTGAAGACGTTGACAACGCAAATCACAAATCGTTATCAACTGCTGCAGGTGTTGAGCAAAGAGGTGGTCAATCGCTGGTCCAATCTGGTGGACGATCATCAGTTCTATCAGGACAAGTATAACGAGGTGGACTTGTGGCTGCAGCCGATTGAGACGCAGCTGGAAAAGGCACTCAAGGATGAGCCCACACAAAGCTCCAATATACTGCAGGTTTTACTTTCGGAACGGGAGCAGGCTGAGATCTTGTTTGGTGCATTGAATGCTGCCGGCGAAAAGGCTTTGCCCGAGACATCGACCCAGGGCAGAGAGAAGATTCGCAAGGACTTGCGTGACATACGCGATCGTTGGGATAAACTGGACGAAGGCATTCGTAATTTGGAGAAACGCCAAGAGGCACAATCCGTACAGCTATCCAGCTACCAAGATATACTGACTCAAACAGTCAACTGGTTGGATCAGGTTGAAAAGTTGCTGCACAACGAGAACCCGGCGAGCTGGACCAGTGCACAGGAAATTCGCTCCAAGCTGTATAAATACAAGGCGACCAATCAGGACATCAATTCGCACAAGCGCATTGTCGAGGCTGTCAATGAGAAGGCAGCAGCTCTACTGAGTAGCGCCGCCCCAGCCAACGCTGATGAGATCGCCAAATCTGTGGCTGATATTAACAAGCGCTATGAACAAGTTGGCCAGGATTGTGCTAAGCTGGTAACAGATCTCGATGCAGCATTCGAGGTATATCAGCAGTTCAGTGAGCTGCAGAAAGCACAACAGGATTATCAAAAGAACCTGTGGGATCGCCTGACCGGCTACTCGGACTATTCGGGCAACAAGGCTGCGTTGCAAGCGCGTCTCCAAAAGATCAATGAAATTCAGGATGCTCTACCAGAGGGTGTTGCCAAGCTGAAAGCACTTGAGGAACACATCGAGCAGCATGCGGGCAGCATACCAGCTCGCTCTAAGGAAGCCATGACACGTGATTTGGCCAATTTGCATGCCGATTTCGAAAAGTTCGGTGGATCACTGAGCGATGTGAAGAGCGGGCTAGAGAATCGATTGCAGCAATGGAACGACTATGAAATCGATTTGGATCGCTTGATCAACTGGCTGGGTGAAGCTGAGAATACGCTCAAGAACTACAACCTAAAGAACTCGTTTGAGGAAAAGGAGGAGCAGCTGAATCGCTTCCAGTCTATGGCTCAGACTCTGCGCCAGAACGAAGCGGACTTTGAGAAAATGAAGGATGACACCTCAGAGTTGGTGCAAAGCTCGGGCGAGACGAGAATCGCTGTCAATGTGCAACAAGTTTCATCACGTTTCCAGTCCATCCAAGCAACTGCAAAGGAAATACTCAAGAAATGCGAACAAGCTGTTCAGGATCATTCCCATTTCAACGAGAAGTACAAGCAATGCGCTGACCTCTTGGCCAATGCACAGGCACGCTACGATGACTGCAGCGATTTGTCTACGGTGGCATCACGCGATGATCTGCTCAAGAAACAGCTGATCATCCAGGAGCTGCTGGCACAGCAGCCCACGGCAACACAGCTGCTGAATAGCACCGTAGAGCTGGGTGAAAAGTGTTACAGCTCCACAGCCACCGAAGGACGTGAGGCCATACGCAGTCAACTGAATGATCTTACCTTCGATCAGCTGTTCGATAATATTGCCAGTACTGCTCGCAAGATACAGGATAAGATTGCCAAATGGTCTGGTTTTGATGAGACCGCTGACAGTCTGAAGAGCTGGCTAGACAATGTGGAGCGCGAACTGCCAGCTGAGATTGAGCTGATGACCACGCTGGATGAGAAACGCAACAAGCTGCAGGCCTATCGTGATGTGCTGAATGATATCTCCAATCATCAAGTGGAAGTTGGCAATCTGCACGAGATCGCAGCTAATTTGCCCGAGAAAACTGAGCATGTGGATCAGATTCTAAAGGATATCACAGATCGTTTTGGCAAACTGCAAAAGCGCGCCCAGGGCTATGTGGAACGGTATGAGGGCATTGTGAGTGCTCATCAGCAATACTCCAAGGCTGTCATGGATGCACAGGAGTTCATTGATGCCACTCTGAATACTGTGAACTACTGGGGTGATCTGGATTTGGAGCAAACCTCTTTGCATACCAATCTAGATCGGCTGAAGAACCTGAAGGCCAGTCTGGCCGACGAGTTTCCACGCGTGGATCAAGTCCGAGCGCTGGGCGAGAAGGTAATACCCGGCACCGTTGATGTGGGTCAAGTGAATATCAAATCCCAGATCGATACAACACAACAGGAATGGGAAGGTCTGCTGGCAGCCATTGGCTCAACTATCGAAGCTATTGAGGCACGCCTGCAACAGTGGTCGGAGTATGAGCAGCTACGTGATCAGTGCTTGGCCTGGATTCGGGACACCGACAACGAGTTGCATGCCATCGACCTCAAGGAGGATCTGCCCAAGAAGCGTGCCCAGTTAGATACACTGAAGGCACTGCAAGGTGATGTGCGTGCCAAGGAATTGGAAGTGGATAATGTTACGGAGAAGGCGCAAACCTTGCTGAAGGGACCCAGCACAACTCGTTCGTCTGGCCCCGAATTGGTTACCAAATATCAGCAAATCTTCCACAAAGTCAAGGACTTGAATAATCGCTGGCAGCAATATGTCAGCTCTCACGAAGACTTCGATAACTCCATCAGCGAGTGCGCATCGTGGATAAATGGCATTAAGGAGAAATTGGACTACTGTTCGGACATGTCGTCGATGAGTCAAAAGGAACTCGACAAGAAACTGGCCACCATCCAAGATGTGATTCTGCTCAAGGACGAGGGATCTGCACGAGTGCTGAAAATCTTGGAGCAGGCTCAGCATGTGCTTGCAAATACCGCACCCAATGGCCACGAGGCCATTAACAAGGAGTTGTCAGAGTTGCAGGATCTTTGGTCTGGCATTGCTCTGCGTATTATGGACGTCAAGGCTAATCTTGATGATTCCATCACGCAATGGTCTGGATTCCTGGATCAAGTACAAAATGTGCGCAAGTTCAACGAATGGCTGGATGCATTGCTCAAGGAATTGGGTGAGCATCAGACAACCATGACGGAGAAACGCGCCCAGCTGGATCGTGTCAAGTCCACGGAGGAGAAGGTTCGCGTGGAAAAAATCGATGTGGATTCTCTGAAGATTCAGGCTAAGGAAATGATTGCCAGCGGCCAACAGAGCCAAGCGGCCTTCCAGGCACAAAAAGTGCTGGACACATTCGATGAGCTATTTGCCAAGACCCAGAAATTATTGTCGGATCGCCAGGATCAGTACAGAGATCATCGTCTATTCAAGGAAGCGTACGATGACCTTGTCAGCTGGATAAGTCGAGCACGTGAGAAATTCCCCGCACTGAAACAGAGCAGCCTCAGCGACAAGCTGGCCATTGAGAATGCCGTGCAGGCCACCGAAGCTCTGCTCAATAAACAGGCCCAGGGCGAACTTCTAGTTGAGCATTTGGTGCACACTGGTGAGGTGGTTCTGGCAAGTACATCGACGCAGGGCCAAGAGATCATACGCAATGATATACGCGCACTACGTGATAGCTTCGAAAGTTTGTTCCGTGAGATCAATCAGCAGAAAGAGAACTTGGAAGTTACCATGGTGCAATGGCGCGCATATAAAGAGGAGTATGAACGTCTCATGGAATGGCTACAACAGATCGATATACTTGTCAAGAACCATAAGCTGAACCTCTGTCCCAATCTGCCCGACAAGGAGAAACAGGTGGCCGATATGCGTGAGGTGATGTCTCGCTTGGAAAAGGGCAAGGATGACATTGATAAGTTCAATGCCTCCGCTGCGGGTCTGCTCAAATCGCATCTGGATAGCTATGTGAACAATCAGCTTAGACATTTGGGCTCCATGTATCAGGTACAGGTTAATTTGGCCAAGGATGTGCTGAAGAAGGTCGAAACGAATCGCGATCAGCATCGCGAATACGATGCGAATATGAAGTCGGCCAGGGATTGGATAGCGAATGCCAAGCAAACTATTCAATCTGCTGGCGATGGAGCTGGCTCGAAGGAGGCGCTTCAACGTCGCCTCGAGCAAATCCAGGACTTGATACGCAATCGTGAATATGGCCAAAATCTGGTGCACACAGCCATCAATAATGGCGAGAAGATTATTCGTAATACGCGCTCCGATGGACGCGATGCCATTAACAGCGAAATGAAGGAGCTGCAAACCGATTGGGATCGCCTGGTCAAGAAAATGTCCACCGCCAAAGTGCAGCTAGAGACGAATCTGTTGCAATGGGCTGACTACAGCTCCAGCTATACGCAGCTGCAGCAATGGATCACCGACCGAGAGGCCAAGCTGCAACAGGCGTGCGAGCAAAAGATTATCAAGTCGCAGCGTGGACAGCCAGGTCTCAGCAGTGGGCTGAGCGAACGCAAGGCCAATCTGCGCCAGACCAACAACATTGTCCAGGATATTGTCTCGTTTGAGCCCATGATACAGTCGGTGACCTCGAAGGCCTCTGATTTGCAACAGGGCGCACCGGCTACAGAAATCTCCGATAAGTACGAGAATCTGACCAAACAGGCCAAGGATCTGTATGCCAAGCAAAAGAATACCATCGATAGCTACCAGGCGTTGATCGATGCAGGCAATGAGTTTGCCACCTGGTTACGCAATGCCAAGGAAAGACTGAGCAAATGCTCCGAGCCAACGGGCGATAAGCAAGCCTTAGCCGAGAAGACGCATCAGCTTAAGATTCTGCAGGGTGAAGTACCCGAGGGCTCCACAAAGCTACAAAATGCATTGGCTCAGGGTGAGATTGCTTGCCGCACAGCAGAGCCCGAGGATTGCGCAATCATTGAACAGGAAGTCGCACTTCTACAGGAGGAGTTCGATGCCTATGTGGAAGCACTGAACAAGGCCAAGGATTACCTGGAAGTGGGCATTGTCAAGTGGTCGGACTACCAAGATCAGTATACCGAGGCGCTCGAATGGCTTACCAAGACGGAAGCCCTCGTTCAGTCCTACAACAAGCTGCAGGACAGCCTGACCCAAAAGAAGGTGGTGCTGGAGCAATTCCAGGGACATCTACAAACTCTGTTCGACTGGCAGAAGACACTCGATCATCTGAACATGAAGGCTCAGGTTCTGCTCGAGACCTGCTCCGACACTCGCATCAGCAATGCCATCATGCAGCTGACCACCAAATACAACGCTCTATTGACGCTGGCCAAGGAGGTTATGCGACGCTTGGAGCTGCACTACCAGGAGCATCAACAACACCATTCGCTCTACGAGGAATGCCAGTCCTGGATTGAGAATACTCGCGAAAAGCTCGCCGAATGCGAGCAAATACCCGGCACATTGAACGAGGTGCAAATCAAATTGAATACGGTCAAGAATTTGCGGCAAGGCTTTGAAACGGGACAGAACAAGCTGCGCTATCTGCTGGAGCTTAAGGAGAAGGTCATTATGAACACCGAGCAGAATGGCGCAGCTAAGATTCAAGAGGATACCGAATCCCTCAAGCAGGACTTTGATAAGCTGCTTGTGGATCTGAACGATGTGCGCCAGAAGTTGGCCAATCGTCTGTCCCAGCTGGAGGAGATCTTCAAATTGTACAAGATTCTGCTCGAGTGGCTGGAGGACATTGAGCCCAGCGTCAAGGCCAGCGAGGAGTATTTGAATGACTTGAGCGAAAAGCGTGCAGCGCTGGAGAAATTCCGCGTCACACAGCGCGACATCAATGGACACAACGATATTGTGGAGAAGATCAATGTACGGCTGCGCGAGGACAATAGCTTGGACAAGGATGACTTTGCGCCTGGTCTGAACAAATTCGATGAGCTGCAAGCGCAAGTTAACAAGATCATCGAATCGCTCGAGAACCAAGTGAACAATCACGAGAAATACAAGCAGGCCTACAATGAGCTACAGGACTGGCTACGCCGCACACGCATCGAAGTGGAGCAATGCGCCGATTGTCATGGCGAAAAGGATCAGGTGGAGGAGCGTCTGAATCGCCTGGGCGATATACAGGCAGCCTCCATGGAGGGCAAATCACTGCTCGATGCCTGCGAGGAGCTCAGCCAGGCGGTGATCGCTACCAGTGGCAGCGAGGGTCAGGACAATGTGGTCCAAGAGATCAAGCATCTGAATGGAGAATGGGAAACGCTGCAGGCTCTATCGCGAGATGCGCGCAGCGGCCTGGAGACCTGTCTGGCCGCCTGGGAGACATTCCTGCAAAAGTTCAACAAAATAAATTTGTGGATTGTAACAATGAGCAAGCGCGTTGCCAAATCACAGGAAGCCGATAATAAAACCACCGAAGATTTGGTCAATGCTAAGGTAAGCAACAAGTCTCTCGTCAAATCTCACGCAACTGTCGCACGCAACGCTAACTAAAAGAAATATATCTATAATCAATTTAAATGTACTAAAATTACTCGCAAGAGTGCACCCTGTAGCAAAATTTAAATGTATATCTACACTATATAACTAGATATATATCAACATCTATATATGTGTATATATAAACTGATTCACATACTAAAAAACAACTAATCAGAATTGCTAACTTTTCAGCTAATCACTGTCGCCACACTCACACTATTGCAGCTAATCATTTCTACACAGACTTTGTCTAATGCCTAATTATGCTTTATGTGCCTATAGAAACCAAATCTGTTTTTGAGTTAAACTTTAACTAATATTGTATTCCTTCTTAGAAACTGCTTGATGAAGTGCTGGCCGAACGTGAAAATGTCGAGGATCTGAACGACAACTGTGAGCTGCTGATGGAGCAAAGCGCCTGCACTCGCATTCGTGATCAAACCATCGAGACTCAGGCCAATTATACGAAATTGTTGACATCCGCTCAGGGTCTGGTGGCCAAGATCGAAAAGAATCTGTCGGATCATACTGAGTTCCTCAACTATAAAAAGGAAATGGACGCCTGGATCGAGAAGGCACAGCAAGTGCTCAACGACTGCAGCATCGATGGGGATGCCTCAATCATTGCACAAAAATTGGAGACAGTCAATGTAAGTTTTTCGATTGATCTATCTATTTCACTTTTATTAAAGAACTATTCCATTCAATTGCAGTCACTGGCCTCCCATTTGCCAGAGGGTCAACATTTGCTGGTCATGGTACAAGATGCCTACTCGAAGGCCTCGAATATAACACCCGAGGACAAGCAGGAGAAGTTGCGGGAGCTGATGACCAAGGTGCGAGAGGACTGGGATGCCTTGGGCCTGGCTGTTAAACAGAAGCTCAGCGACTTGAAGCAAGCCCAAAATCGTTGGAATGATTTCGCAGCCAATAAGGAGAAGCTTGACAAATGGCTAATCGAAACCGAGAAGACCCTGAAGATAGCGCCTGAGACAAAGGGCGAGCTGAGCGAGATGAAAACGTTGCTGGAGCGCTACAAGACGCTCGGCAACGAGCTCAAGCAGAAGGGCAACGATCTGGAGCAGCTGATGTCGGAGGCACGTGACCTGGGCACCGAGGTGGATGCCGTCAATCGTTTGCAGTCGCGCTGCGATAAGCTGAAGAACGATTGTGCTGGCTACATTCGCGATCTGGAGCAGGAGATGCTCGACTATAATGGCTATCACCAAAGTCTGCAGGACGTGGAGAAATGGCTGCTGCAAATCTCCTTCCAGCTGATGGCGCACAATTCGCTCTTCATTTCGAATCGTGAACAAACTCAGGAGCAAATCAAACAGCACGAAGCGTTGCTGAGCGAGATTCAAAAGTATCAGACCAACTTGGATGATCTGAATGCCAAGGGTCAGGCGCAGATTAAGCGCTATGAGCCCACGACGCCTGCCATACGTCCGACTGTCGAGTCGCAGCTGAAGAACATACAGGAGAGCTACAACTCGCTGCTGCAGACGTCGGTGCAGATCAAGAATCGTCTGCTCGAATCGCTGGCCAAGTTCCAGGAGTACGAGGATACACTGGACAATATCATGCGCAATCTGGAGGCCTATGAGCCCATCATACAAACCGAACTGGATGCCCCGGCCACTAGCCTGGAGTTGGCACAGAATCAACTCAAGTGCGCTCAGGATATGCAAAATAAACTGAACAACGAGAAATCCAGGCTGGCAGCGGCCGTGCAGGCCTGTGAAGCAGCCACAGCTTCCATCAGCCGACCCAGCTCGCCCCTGGAGACGGCCATGCATGCCATACCCGAACGCGAACTGATGGTGCGCGCCAAGCTTGAAGATCTGCTGGATCAGGTGGGTTATATATTCAATTTAATTGCCTTAATTATTGGTATTTATTATACATTTGGTATTATATGCCTTATGAGATTATATGCATTGGTAGTTGTTGTGTTTTCATTTAGTAAAAATATTAACTAAAGTCGAAATTGGCGAAATAGACGGAGAGAAAAGGGCTATGTAGGATATACGAAATTTAGTAGAAATAGTTAATGGACATTTTAATTTATATGTTTGATTGGCTTATAAATTGATAATTTCATTGTCTAACCACAGCAAGGTATAAAACGAAATCTTTAATAGCTCAGTGTACAAAATAAAGTTATCTCATTTTTTGTTTGTGGTTCATTAACATGGATTGGCGATGTATTTATTTTTGGGTATATGTGCGCATTCTATGTCCATTTCCTACATTATTTAAAATCCTAAAATCTCAAAATTTAATAATATTGAATCATCACGACCTTTCGTGATATTTAATTTATAATATGAATTAAGGATACATAGAAAATTATGCTAAAAATATCAAATATTAAGTGTCTATAGATTTGCAGACAGACGGACCAATATTTTTTTACAACGGATAAAAGGCCAGCAGACTTATAGCTACGTTTTTGATTTATAGTTACCTATCAATTTAGATTTAGACAGGGTATGATTTATCTTAGCTTCTTTCCATCTATTCGCCAAATTGTACATTAATAAGAATCCTATTTATTTATTTTTAATACCCTTACTGCAACATTTTTTGTTAATTTTTATTTTATATATTTTCAAATTTACTTTTATACCTAATAACACCAACTACACCAATTTGATCAACTACCACCAACTGTACCAACTACTCCCAACCAAACACCGCTCTAACTTTTATTGATTTGCCGCACCGTAACTCCTGTTGTTGTTGTTGTTGCATATTAAAAACAAATACCCACTACCACGCCCACCTTGCTCGCCGCCTGCCTGTTCGCTTTGCATTCGTCTCTAAAAAAAAAAAAAAACCAAATATAAAGAAGCCGCCGCCAAAGACTCAGAGCTCAACCGAGGATGACAACGATCTCGACGTTGAGCTCAGCGATGTGAATGAGGCGCTGTCGGATCCGATTGCTTACGAGCGTATTCAAAACTATCGTCGCATAGTACAGCTGAATAGCGCACACGTGAGCAAGCTGAATGCACTCGCCGCTAAGGTAAGGGGTACTCTAATCTGCAATGGCGTCGGCTTTACTCTCCTTACTTAGAACTAAAACTCTTGCACACTCGATGAGGACAACATAAACTCGAATCTTTGTTTAATTCTGTTTTACCATTACTTATGCTTAGGTGCAATCCCACTTGGGTGGTCTGACTGCATCCGTTAGCGAACTGGAGCAACAGCAGAAACAGCGCGCCGAGCTGCAGGATTGGGTTAAGAAACAACAGAGCTCCGTCTCCGATTGGCTAATGCGTCCGTGCAAGCTGCGTCCGGAGGCCGCGCAACAAGAGCTCGTTGCCATGAACGATCTATTGAACTCTATTGGGGACAAGCGCTCCCAGCTGATGCTCGAAATGACAGGATCATGTAAGTTGCTAGAAAATTAAAAAGTTTGTTTAAGGTATGCGAAAGTATTTGAATAGACTGTGTAGTCTTGAGCTGGGCAACGCAACTGAACATGAAAGGAAAACAGAATGTTAAATTAATGTTATTTTCAATAAAGTCTTATAACTTAGTATTCCTCTAAATATCACATTTGATGCAGTTTTCTGCATAGTATTTCGCACTAACTTTCTTTCTTTATGCCAACAGTAGGCGATGAGGACACCGATCTGGATGATAACATTGACAAGCTGGAGTCGGAGCTCATGGATGCCATTGCCAAGAAGCAGGCGGGCCAAAATATCATCGATGGCTATCGCCAGGGCATGCAGGATGTGCAGAACTGGTTCGATACGCTGATCAAGCGCATGGACGTGCTGGATCGCGGTTCTGGTCTGAACTGTGCCCAGAAAATGGCGGCCATCAATGAGATTAAGAACGAATACGAGCTGCAGGGACATCCGAAGATACAAGAGCTGAAGGGCAAGGCCGCCCAGGTGGCTGAAGTCATTAGCAATCTGGATGGACAGCAGGTGGAGGAGCAAATGAAGTCGTTGGATCGTCGTTTTGCCGATCTGGGCAAGCGCATCGATCGCAAGGCCCAGCTGCTGGATGTGACCAACAAGGGCGTTGATGGAGCCAAGGGTGAAATCGATCAACTGCAGCAATGGGTGAAGCAGCAAATCGAGGAGCTGCAAGCGCCGGCTGCTCTGGGATTCTCGCCCAAGGATGCGGAGGCGCGCCAGCAAAAGATCAAGAGCCTGATGAAGGATGCCGAGGCAAAGCAATCGCTGGCCGATGTGCTCGAGAAGCGCATTGCCAACATGCAGCCCGAGCTGGAGTCTGCGGAATATGCCCAGCTGGAGTCCGCGTTGCGTAATCTGAATAGCGAAAATCGCAATTTGGCTGGCGTCTTGAAGGCCGAGCTGGATCGTGCCCTGGAGGCGAGCAAGGCGCGTAAAGCGCTCGAGAATGATCTGGACAAGGCGCGTCAATGGCTGAAGGCCAAAATCTCTGAGGTGCGCAAGCTGCCCGTCTATCATCCGCTGACCTCCGCTGAGATCGAGAAGAAGATCCAGGAGAACAAGAAATACGACGACGATGCCAAGCAATTCAATGACAGCGTCCTCACTGATGTCCAGCGTCAAGCTGCCAACATTATGAAGGATTGCGGTGATGCGGACAAGGCAGCGCTGCAGCAAATTCTGGATGAAATTGCCGCTGACTATCAGACGCTGAAGGATGAGAGCGGCAAGCGCGGTAAATCCCTGGACGATCTGTTGCAGGGACGCAAAGCCTTTGAGGACTCGATGAAGAAGATGGGCGACTGGTTGAACGAAATGGAGACCGCAACCGAAGGTGAACTGCGCACCACCAGTCTGCCAGTGCTCGAGGAGCAGTTGGCCCACTACAAGAAACTCCTGCAGAACGCCGAGAACATGGGCGGCGTGATCAACGATGTGTCCGAGCAGGGCAAGAGCATATTGCCCACGCTGAGCAATGCGGACAAGCTGAAGCTGAACGATGACATCAAGAACATGAAGGATCGCTATAGCCGCATCAAGCAGACAATCGATGATCGTGCCAATACGCTGGGCGACCACATCAAGAAGTATAAGGATGCCAAGAACCGGTTGGCCGATTGCAGTGAATTCCTGAGCAGCATACAGCAGCGCATGAGGGAGCTGAATCGGCCCATTGGCTCCAGAATTGAGGATGTGCAGGATCTGCTGGGTGCCTACGAGGGCATACTGAAGGAGCTGAAGGATAGCAAGCACAAAATGGGCGACATGCAAATGGACGATCTGCCCGAACTGCAGAGCATCCTGGCCCAGCAGGACGATATGATTAAGTTGATTGAGGATCAGTTGGCACATCTGCGTCAGCTGTTGATGCTACGTGAGCAATTCATTGCGCTAATCAACGAGATCATTGCCTTCATTATGAAGTACACGGATGTCATCATTGACATCGAGAATTCCCCGGACAGCCTCGAGGACAAGATCAACAAATACGACAATGTCATTGTAAAGATACAGGAGTGCGAGGGTCTGTTGGCCTCGGCGAATGATAAGGGTCAGAAGATCGCCTCCGAGGGCAATGCTGCCGACAAGAACAGCATCACGGAGCAGCTACAATCCTTGAAGAATCAATTGCAAAATCTGCGCAAGGCCGTCGAATCGCAGCGCCAGAAGCATCAGCTCCAGCTCGAGTCCCACAAAAAGATGGCTGCCGAGCTAAGCGAAATACTGGACTGGCTGCACAACAACGAAGGCGTGGCCAAGTCGCGACCCCTGCTCGATCGTGATCCCGAGTCGGTGGAACGTGAATTGCAGAAGCATCATACACTCAGCAAGGACATTGAATCCCAATTGCAGAAGTTCAACAAAATCAACGACAGCGTCAAATCAGACGTGGGCATGCCCAGCTCTCTGCTCGAGATGCTCTCCGAGGGTCGCTCTCTGGTCGTCTCGCTGCCGCATGAGCTGGAGGAGCGCGAGAAGTATTTGAAGAACAATCGCGACTCGCGTCTGGAGTATATGCAGCTGGTGGCCAAGTTCAACGATTGGGTGCACGAGGCTGAGCTGCGTTTGCAGAACAGTCAGCATGGAATCGACTACGAGCACCTTGTAAACGACCTGGAGGAGCACAAGATCTTCTTTGGCAACGAGGCGCCCATACGCAATCTGGTGCACAAGCAGATTCAGGAAGCTTCCGACAAGATTTGGTCCTCACTCAACAGCTATGAGCAATCCGAGCTGTCGGCCGAGCTCTCACAGTTCCAAACCAAACTGGCCAATATCTTGGCCAATGCAAAGACCCAGCAAAGCGAACTGGAGAGAGAGGCGGAACGCTGGCGTGAGTATCAACAGTCCATCGATCGCGTCAAGGCCACCATCGAGCGCACTAAATTTATCGATGAGCCCGTCCAGAATTTGGCCGGATTGCACTTTAATATTCAGAAGCTGACGCATGCCATTGGAAATGTACAGGTGAGCTAATCAAAGAGGACAAATAATAATTATTTGAAGAGCTGATTAGAGCTTTAAGTGATTTACATTATCAATTTGAGTAGATGTAGATAAATAACTTCTCTGCACACCTTGGAAGATCACAATATTTTACGGAATACTAAAGCTTTTCCTATGATGCTTGAATTATGCAATTTTGTAGGAAAGAAAAGCTTTGTGTAAAAAAGTAATTTTGCCATAATTATTATATTATTCTTTTTGAGAAGATAATCATAAAATACTAGGAAATTAAAATTAAAATCCATTTGAAAAACTATTTGGGGAAGAAATGAAAAATATATTATTTATATTTTTTATTTTTCTTACTCAAGAAAATTTTGACTCGTTTGAAATTTTTGATCAATGCGACTGTGAGTCTCTTATTTGTATGACTTAACGTCCATATGTAATCCTATATTAAATGAATCAGAAAGCCTTGACAGACAATCTGATTATGTTAAGTCTTTTAAAAACCTTTTATTGTATTTATGCACTCATTTATACATACATATATAGACGCGTGTGTACATGGCCAGTTCAGACCTGTTTTAAGTATGACACAACGTAACATCGTTTATAAAACTGCAAAACAAGAATTTGTATCTGCAACGTATGTAAGAGAATGTATCTGCAGATGACTTTCACGTTGAGTGCAAGCTGTTTTGGCTCCGCACATGATTTGCCGGCCGGCAAAACCAATAAACTTCAACTGACATACACTTTCCGCTCTCTTTGAGCTAAAGCTCTCTTCGGGCTCCGCTCTCTTATTCGAGCTCACATTTCAAATGGTTGTTTACTTTCATCATGTCTCCTTGAAAACTTATTAATGAGTTAATCTTTTAACCTGCACTTGTTAAGCTTATCAATGACTGCCAAATATCAAGTCTGCTGCTTAGACACAAAATTTCAACATAAATACTTATATGCACATGTATAGGAGTATTTTGTATATGTATGTTTAAGGCCAGCTGTTCGAGTGTAGCTCATGACATCATCAGCAAATTCAAAGAGGGAATAAACCAGTTTTGTCGTGAGGGCTGCGCGAATGGAATAATAAATTTGAGTGTACAAAAATTTAAAATCTTAACTGATATATGTACATAGTCTAGCAGTTTAGTAGATTAACTTTTAAAAAATTAAATAATTTCTTTGAAGCATATATTATTTTTATTTCAATCTGCTCGACGCTCTCTGCCCAGCCCTTTTGACAACCACGTTGTTTGACATCAACAAACACATGTTTAACAGCAACTTTTTTTGTTTTTGTGCCCGGCACTGAGCGAGCTTTAAGAGCGAGCACACTTCATCTCTCAGCGCTCTCAGTGGACAGCTGTTTTGTTGTTGTTGGCATACCGGCTTATAGTAAAGCCAATAGCGATAGTGTATGGATGGCGCGTATTGTGTATTGGTGAGCAAGTGTGACGCAGTCAAGAGTAAATTATTGCTTCAAACTGCCCACACGTTTCTCTCATACTATTCCGCTGTCCTCTTGCCCGCTGGGCCTTGGCCGTAGTCAGTTCAACAGTATGTGCACATGTAAACGTGTTCATTCCACGTTCTTTTTTGCGATAAACCGCACAGTCGCAATTCGCTCTCTTTATATCTGACTAAGCGGCGCTCTTGGGGCAAGCTATACGCCAGTTCTCTTAAATTGGTTCTAACTCGTGCTTGGGCATATGCCGTATATTTTGTATTCGAAATTCACTTCTAGTTGAGACGTTTAACTGTGCGGTCGTCTACATTTTTTATGCGGCTTATAAAGTGAAGAATCGGCGACAAAGCAAAAGCAATAAAAATCAAAAGCAAAATATAAAAACAAAAAGAAATAGTGTTATGTTATTTTTGTGTTTTTGTGCGCAGCTTTGTTATATTTGAACGTTCTAATAAAATATGCCATGTGCTTGAAAAGCGCAAATTGAAAGAGAGACAGAGTGACAGAGAGAGAAAAGAACCAGACAAATTTAAAGCTAACGTCATCAACAAAAAGAAATACATTAAGTTTATATGTATATACATATATGTATATAGAAAGATACAATTGAAGTGCTGCTGCGGATACAAACGTGTGTGTCTAGGTGAGAAATTAAGAGAGTACATAACTTTCCATATTGTGAAATAAAGAAGTAAGAAAAAGATTGTGCCACATGCACATATACATACACACGCATACACATACATATGTCAAAGCTTAGGCGATGAAATGTCAAAGGAGAAACAAATGAAATCGAAGTGGAACCATAGGCGGCGTTACAATTATAACTCAAAATATCTGAATGGGAAATAAATTTGTAGGCTAAGTACAGGGACCGACAGATACACACACATACAGTACTTAGGTAGCTTTATACTTGCATATATAGATATACATATTTATATGTATATTATATATATAAATATAAATATATACATATATATATATTTTACTTATATACCCAAATAATTTCTAATCATAAATCACTTACCATTGTGCAATTCCAATCAATCGAACCGTGTCGATAATCAAAATTGTGATCAAAAATTTCGAGCTGTATCTGTATCTATTGTTAAAACCAAAACTATTCCTAATAATAATAATAGTTGATTATAGCTGTTATTCATTATTATTGCAATATTACTGTTACATGGTTGTTATGATTATTGTTGTTGTCGCTGTTGTTGTCGTCAACGTCGTTACAGAGCCAAAACAGTGACCTCTCACTGGTGAATCAGCAAGTGCAATCTCTTATACGCCAAGCGGACGCCCGCAATCGCCAGCTGATTGAGCAGGCGAACTCAGCGCTAAATCGTGACTGGCAGGACCTGGTGCATAGCCTGGAGCAGAGAAGGGATAAGCTGCAACAGTTGGCCGAGCACTGGGATAGCTTCGAGAACGGTCTGCACGGCTGGGAGAAGGCATTAGGTCGCTTGGAGGATAAGTTCCGCAATGTCGACCCAACTGTAAGGTCGCGACGTCATTTGGAAGATACAAAGAATGCCATTCAGGTGAGATTAACATTTACCTTTACAGAAGTCACTCTCAAGTTCACCCACACACATACATACGGTTAATGTATGAGCTCACAAGCTTAATTGATTTATTATAGCTACTACGTGCGCATCCATACATGCACATATATACATCTGTGTGCTTGCGTGTGTGTGTTTGTGTATATTCATTCATTCATTTAGTTGGGCCCCTCCTCTAACGGCTTTGGGCATGCCGCAAATGTTTTGCTAATGTCAGACATTATATATATACACACACACACACACACACACACATACACACTATTTTCCCTGTATATACACGTTTACATACACACACATACATATATTGCTGCCCAAGTTCATGGTCACATGCAACCTATCTACACAGAGAGCTTGCGCTCTCTTACTAAAAGCACGGCTTTGCCTCTCTCTCGCCCTACTCGCTTCTCTTCGATACCAGTCCGAACTGTAAATGATTGACTATATAAAAAGCTAAAAACAAAAGTCTAATTTGTAACTTTCAGTTTCTTTTGACGTGTTTTTGTCTGTTTTTTTCTAATCACAGCTTCTAGCTAAACATTTATTCTATTGGCCCATTATACAACTGAGACAATAGCAGAATTTTTTTGATTTAGATTTTGTTTTTTACTATCAACAAACCGAGTTATTTTTTTGCTTTTCATTGCATGACTTCATGGCTACAGATTATTATTTTTGCTTTTAAACATTGTGTTGTTTGTGATTAGAGTGCAACAAAAATCAGTAGAGACTTATACCTTATCATTTTTTAAAGGCTAAAAATAGCTGAAGTTTATTTAAAGCAAAATATTTGCGAAAAAAGTTTAAATTTGCCATTTATATAATTTAGATAAGAGAACCAAAAGTGTTAGTTCAATTAAATTTAAAAAATTTAATATTAAAATTCTCTGAGAAAACAAATCAATTAGCAACTTTTCAGCTTTAAATAAAAATATGTAAAAAGTTATAGCACTGCCAAGTCATGAAACTCTCAAGCTGCCATTCAATACACTTCATTAGCAAACTTGTTATATATAGATCTTGTTATATACTATAAATAGTAACTAAAAAAAAAAAAAAAAAAACTAAAAAAAGTTGTGTTACTCAGTTAAACAATTCCAAGAAACCTTTTTGTTTTTATTTTTATGGACTTTTATTTTTTGTTTAATTTTAATTTTGTTTTCTTTCGAGCTTACCTCAAATATTTTCTTTTTTTATTTTTTTTCTTTTATACATACGAAATGTTTGCTTTAAAGTCAAGACAACGTTTCTTTTATTTTGTTTATGGTATTAACCTTCGCTTTTTGGCTTTTTTGTTTTTTCGAGTTTATAAACTGGAATTGAATTAAAAACCTAGCGTAAGTTTTATTGGTTTTGTTTGCGTTTGATCGAACGAATCGTTAAAGAAAACAGAAAAAAAAAACAAAAAAAAAAAAAAACAAAAATTTTTTTTAGTTTTCTGCTGTTTGTTCTACTAATTGAAATTTATAATATTTTTGTTTGTCTGTTTAGGAACTGCGTGAAGAATCAAATGAACTTAAATCATCACATAAAGAAATCGAAACGCTCTCAAAATCCATCCTCACATTCCTTGGGGAAGTACACAAACCCTCGGCGGAGGCCATACAGGCCAAAGTGGATAAGTTAGTTGAACAGCAAGCAAAGTGAGTACCCGAAATTCCTTATCTATGTATATTTATATGAGAGTAAAATTATTAATAGACGAATATGATTACGAACAGTTGCAAGGGTTTAGGAGTATGTTATGATTTAGTTTAAGTTCGACTTTAGAAGATCTCGTGAATGATCTGTAAATGTGTGTCTAATTTAATCTAAGATTTCGAATTGAACTAATGCTGTACATATAAATAGTATTTGATATACATTAAGTAATTTATAGGTATACTATTTTATTATTTAAAACAAGTGCCACACTTTTATTTATTACCGTGACGTTTGTACAATTTCGGATTTTAAACGGCGGAAATCGAACGGAAATCGAAATCGAATTCGATGCATAAAAACATTCCGTTCTATAATTGATTTGTATTTAATGTTACCAAATTAACTAGTTATTTTTATATTATATCACATCATTTAAACGGGTTCCAAGACCCAGACAAGTATGTTTAGAGAGAGGTAGATTTACATAGGTGTATGTATTTAAGAAGAGTAATATGAACAACTTTTGGCTTATGGCAGTCTGTGACATCAGTTTTCAGTTGTTTTTAGTTTTTGTTTTCGGCTCGCTGAGCCGCAAAGCCCTCGAAATTTCATGCCAAACAATCGCTGGCTCGCTCTTCCTCTCTCTATCTCTCTCTAAATACCTCTAGCTCTCTCCCTGACGTCATGGCATTGGTTACGCTCGGTGTGTAGCTCGAGACGAGGTACTTACATAAGACAAGTTTTCTATGGCAGCATTAAAGTCAAGTTCTTGAGAATTCTAGATCATTAAATTTTCAAAAAAGAAAAGAAAATACATTCGCCTTGCACATTACACAGTGCCTGGTCAAAAGTCTGTTTACCCATCCATTAATGGGCCATATCAACTGACGGGGCATGCCCGCTGATGCCTGATAACGGTTAACTGTGCCAATGTTTTAACGTCTTATCTAAGACAGTTACGATAATAGACAAAGCGTTGACGCTATAAATTTTATAATCATAATTATAAAAGATTCGTTCAAGTAGTTCACAATATACGCTATATGATTCAGAGATTTTAACGTCCACTTAGAAGGGAGCTTGTTAGCACTGTTAACTGAACCATAGCAAATATACTATATTCCATATAGTATACGCCTTCTGTTGATAAGATTCTGAACAATAACAAAAAACTTGTTCGTTTTTTTTTTTTTTTTTTTTTTTTGGCGGAAATTCTTTTTAATGGCGCTTGACGCAAAGCGAAATAAAAAAAAATAAATAAAAAAAACTTTGCCAATTTGTCAATTACTTTTGCCACACTCACACATTCAAACATATGCATATTGGCAACATGCTGCTGACAGCAACATTTGGCGCTTTAACAGCTTATTAACAGCAGTGAAATTCACCACGATTCGACGTTAACAGCGCTGGTCGTTGATCACGTAAACATTTTGCTTGTCAAGAAAAACAAAAAATAAAACGGAAAAAATGTATTCAAAGAAAATAGTGATAAAAATAAGAAAATCGGAGAAAAAAAAAATCAGAAAACATGCCGCGGCCTTTCTTAATGCAGCACTGACACAAATTTTCACCCAAGACATGTGTATGTTTATCTACAAGAAGTATATATTTTCAGCGTATTTTTGTTCCGAATTTTTTGTTATTTTATTTTTATACACATTTTTCTTTCATCCGGCTGCCGTTGGCTTTCATGAAAAACGAGAGCAGCAGCTGCTAATTTCCTTTCTTAATTTCCCCATGCGCTTAACCAAATGTCTTACCGAATAACAATAATAGGTTTTTGTGACGTATGCCATATGGAAGTAGATGGCAGATAATATTTACTGTGTGTGGCCTGCTAATTGCGAGCTAGCGAGCTGTTAAATGTTTTCGATAAAACATTTTCTTGATTGTGATAGGCTTTTAGATGACTCCAATAATCGGGAAAACACTTGAAGGCCTCCTGTCGACACTTGTCCATTAATTTAGATTTGCTTGACAGCTGTAAGGCGCTCCAATTAACATGCGCATTAACAGTTAAGTTAAACGTGTCTGTTAGTCAACAGCTGTAACTCATTGATTTTTCCAGCTGTAATATCAGCATTCAATTTAATAGATGTTAGTAAACAGCTGCTAATCATTTGTACAATGTAATTATTTCAATACTCTAATTTACTTTCTCACTTTACTCTTTCATGGGATTCAATCTCTAAGAAATACATAAAAATAATTAATAAAATAAATTTATACGTAAATGTATACGTAAAGCGAGTTATTTTGTAGTTGATTTATTATAGAAATCCCCATGCTTACATTTTTAAACGACTTTAGTCGTTTTGATGTGATCTTTTATAGTCATTTGTTTGAATTATGTACTCAGCTCTACACATTTAAATAATTACATCTAAAATTAGCTATAAATTAAACAATTAAACAGGTCTGGCATATCATATTTTGAGCGAAACTTCATTATTTATGACGAGGCAAATACTGACGTTCGTTGTAAACGTTTAACGTTTTCTCACATTTTGGCATATTCCATATACAATCTCTAGCTCTCTTTTTGGATATCTCTATGAGAAATTCTTCTGTAGCTCAGATTAAAATTAAAATAATTTCTGACTTCGTCATGTATATTTTGTGCCTTAAATAAATTGACAATGCCATCATCATTATCGATGCTCAACAAAAAATGATCTAATACCCGAAAGTTTGCTCATCGACAATTATACCCAACTATATATATATATATAATGTATCTATATTATATCTATATTCCTTAACTGCGACGCAAATTCCGTTGCATTTGTACTTGAGATTTACTTTTCGACTGGCGAACATGCAAAAGTCTAATCAACTTGCAAAAAAAAAAAAAAAAAAAAAACGCATTTTTAATTCTCAAAAGTTGCGTAATCCTTGAGCACTTAAAAAGTATTTTTGTGTATTTCCAGGCAAGCTTATTAAGTATTTGTTTATAATTATTTCTGGATTTTTAAATCAATTTTGAGCTGTTTATCTTTTGGACATCCAAAAATGTATATATAAAATATGATATAATATGATTTTTTTTAAGAGAATGCGCCATGATTTTTGTTGTAGTTATCAAATATCTTAACTCTTCAGAAATATCTTATCTTTTTTCAATTCTTCTGAAAACGATCTGTTTAGTTGTCACCTGAAAATATGAAAAAAAAAAAAAATCACTAGTATATCTTTGCAAAGTTCTAAAAATCTGAATTTGCATGTTTCGACCAAATATCAAAGAAGCATTCTTTCAATATATAAAAACATATATTTATGATGACTCGAAATAAAATTTTCTTATACGTAAGATTTACTATGACACTCACTGTATAATGATTCACTTCAAATAAATGCATTGTTTCTTAATTAATGTTATTGACGACCTAGTATTTTTTTTATAAAATACTTTGCTCTAGAGCATAAAAAATAAAAAATCAGCTGCCAAAATTATAAAAAAAAAATAAAGAGACAAAAAATATATAAAAAATTAAATGTAAACAAAGCGGAAATCGCATGGCTGACTTCATCGTTGCTAAAGAATAATAAACAACAGAAACGTATACATAAAAAAAAAAAAATTTTAATAAAATATACGAAAATAAATTATTTTACGTTGCATTAAAATATAATAAATAAAATCTAAATCCAATAACAAAATGCGATAGGCATTTGCATTGCCAATTTGTCACTTCGCACAAAACAATGTGTCAGAGAGAGAAAGAGAGAGGAGGGAGAGCAAGAGAGAATACAATAAAGCGAAAACGTTGCCCAAATGAGGTAATCGCGTAATTATAAATTTAGTTTTGTTTTTGTTGTCGACTTTTTAATTTTTAACATTGCGCTGTTAACTCACGCGCTGCTGCTAGCTGTGTGCCGTTCCAATTCCATTTCGTTTCACAGCCGTTTGTTGTCTCTCGGTTCTTTGAGAAGCCGGCATTTTTTTGCTGCTTATCGAAACCGGCAAAAATGATTTGTTATTGCCTTATCATTTCGAGCGCTAAGCATGCAATATATATTATATGCATACATACATATGTATATTTAAGCAAATACGTATAGAACATCAATTGCATTTGTTTTGTTTTTTTTTTTTGGGGATTTTTGCATTAAGGCTACGTGCGGCATATTTGGCAACTGAAATCAGCGGCGAATTTTTGGTTTGCTAATGAGTGAGGTAAACTTTTGCCGTACGCCGCAGTTTCAATGCCAAGCGCATATTTAATATACAAATTGTTATGTGTTGTTGCTGCCGCTGTCGCTGTTGCTGCTGCTCTCTTTCCCCTTCACTCTCTTACTCAATGCGTGCGCCTGTTTGCCTATGTGTGTGTGTGTGTCTGTGAGTGCGAGTGTGAGACTGTGGTGAGTTAGTTTTTGTTCTTTTATTTCCGTCTCGCATTGCCGCTGTTAACGCTGATCGCTCGCACGAGCGCCGACTGAGACGTCGACGTCGCTGAAACTTTTTGGCAATTTTTGTGCGCTGAGAATTATTTTAGTTTTTATTTAGAGTTAGTTGCAAGCGGATGTGTTTTCGCTATAGCTGGATGGCTGGAAATTAAATACGAAGCGACCGCACGAGCATAATAAAGAAATATATATATGTATATCAGAGAGATATATATATATATATAGACGCATATTTTTAAATCAAATAAAATACAATTTAATTAGGAAGCAGTAGAAATAGAAGCAGCAAACACACAAACAGACGAAGAAGCGACAGCCCAAAGAGAAACCAGTAAAGTATTTAATTCGCATAACTGTGCAGCGGTCTCGAAAGCACCGTTAAGGCGCACAGTTCAACAATTTGAAATACTATACGTAATAATTTTTTCGTTTCATGCACTGGCACTTGCTAAAACGCCGCTTTGTGGATTACCAGGCGTATACGCAATTTGAAGAGAGTCGAGTTTTATAGCTGCTGAATTTCGCAAGAAATTCAAGTTTCAAGCAAAAGAAACAAACGAATTAAAAATAACAAAAAAGTTGAGGAATAAGAAGCAGTTAACAATTGTTTTAAGCACACGTCTGCCTCCCCAGTCAGGAGGTGCGATTGTTGTCGCTAAACAACTGGCGAAAAAAAGAAGAAAAATAGTAAAGTCAAATAAAAGACAGCAGCAAGGGAAAGAGCAAGGGACAAGAGAAAGAGAAAGAGCCGAATGCTAATTGCTAACACGCACTCTCCAAAACGACGTCGTCAAAAGCAAAAGGTGAATGTTTATTAAACACAAGTTAACTTAACTTAGCTTCACACTGCCTGCCGCGCCGTGTGGCATGATTAAGTCATCGAGGCCGGTTAAAAAGTCGGAGTCGCTCGGTTCGGTTTATGCAAAAAGCAGCCTCAATTTTCTAGCCGGCTGTTTGCCTTTTTGCTGCTTACTGTTGGGTTCGGCGCACGGACGGGTCCGGTCTTTCAGCGAGGTCGTCAGGTGTTGTTGTTGTTGTTCTTATTGTTGTTTGAATTGAGAGACGTGCTTTGCTTAGCGACGCGTGTCTCTGATTTAAATCGATGACGTCGTCGTCGTCGTTGTCGTCGCCGCATCTAAAATAGCTAACGCTCACTCACAGTGCTTATCGACAGACATTTAATTACAATAATTGATCAAACTGAGCGCCGTGATTTCAATGTTTTATTTTCGTCTCTTGAAAAACATATATTTTTCTATACACACGCCTCTCTGGCTTTCGCTTTTCACTTAGTTTCGCTCGCATTGCGAACATTCTTCGCCATTTCAATTCAAAATATCCACTAAATTTAATACATTAATTTGTAGAGTAGGCAAATGGCAAATCGCTGCTCAAAATAGCTGCAAAAATAAGCAACAAAAAACTAAAAGCAAAAAGAAAACTAAAACAAAAATTAATCTGCAAGAATTTTTATTGTGTTATTTAAGGCTCAATTTATTCACATGTTTGATACCCTGTTAGCAAAAAAAAAAAAATGCTAAAATCTGAGTAAAAAAACATTGATTTTGCTTATGGCAGAAACATTTTTCAACTTTTATTGAGGTTTCTGGACTAATAGAACATTTGTTAGGCAATTAGTAACTTAAATAAGTTAAGTAAGAAATTATTATTTCTCGATCTGTATTAGCAGCTGTTGTTGTTTACTGTTTCTAATTCTAAATGAGAATTTGAATTTGACTATAAATTTATGAGTGGATAGAAATCAAATTGTTAAAAAATTGGCGCTCTAAATATGTTTAAAAAATCATTAAAATATATTTTAGGCATATCCAACTGTGATTTTTGTTTGAATGATTATAGCTTTTCCAAACATCGGATATTAGAAACTTGGGCGATTATGACTTAATTTTCATAATTTATATTTCTAAAATAATTTCCTTTTATTTATGAGACTTTTGTATATATTTTGTTTGAATGATTATAGCTTTTCCAAACATCGGATGTTAGAAACTTGGGCGATTAGTTCATGACTAAAACTTTGATTGCTGAAGTTGACTTATTTTTCATAATTTATATTTCTCAAATGATTTCCTTTTATCTACGAGACTTTTGTATATATATTGCGAAAGTTTTTTAGCTATACATATTACTGTTTGTCCACGTTTTGTTTAGGGTTCAGCTATGCTGGTCGCACACATTCGTATGCTTCATGATATGACTAATTAGCTTCCTTGTTTTATTTCGAACCAAATTTGCTCGTGTTTTAGTCACACTTGCTTTCACTGGGTATCTACTAGTTGGGCTCATCAAAATACTCACTTTTTTTTGTTATTCTTTTACAATTAATGCGCTAAAAACTGTTTTCGAAAATGAATGTGTTCTTTCAGCCTCAATTGGCTGCTAGCCAACATGTATTGACTTGGCCTCCTCAAGGCGCATTGCTCTTCCGTTTCAATTGTTGCTGTTGTTGCTGTAAAGGGCAGCAGGCGACACAGCGTCCTTCAATGTTTGGCCATAAATATTTTCGTGCACTCACGACTTTACTACAATTTGGTATTTTAATTGCTGCCTTCAAGTGCTGCTACACTTGTCTGAGGCAGCGGCACAAAACACTTGTTGGCTTCATTTAGCGCCCACATGGCGTATGAGTAACATGAACATTAAGTTTCTGGAATAAGAGCAAATAAAACAACCACAAAATATATTGTAAAGAAAAAGGCAAATAGAGAGATTTGCTCTCGAGCATCTCTCTCTCTGAGTCATTTCGCGTGCAGCATTGCCCGATGACGTCAGATGCATTCTGATTAGCTTTGACCAAGTTTCGCTTGGACTGCGAATGAATAGATATAACATAAATACGTGTTTAAAAATATAAATGTCTGCATAAAAATAAACGCAGCCGTTAAGCAGGCCGCGCCGCGCCGCGTACAACATAAATAATAATAATAATAACAAATTTAAAAGACACACACATGAAATGTTTAAACAAAATAAAATATTTTCGAAAATCTTGAGAGGCAGCGCGTAGACTCGTTCTCGCTCTCGCTTAAAGGAAAAGCAGTTCAAGGCATTTGCCGAATATACAAAAAATAAAATTCGAATTTCGGATTTCGAATTCGAATTCAATTGTTGAATTCGTAATACTCTCATGCCGTGTCTAGTCAAAATTTTCGACATCGCGATTCATTTAGGAAACTCTCTTGTAGTCAAACGGCAGCATTAATTTCCACGGAAATCTTCGCAATCGCCTCGAGGCCAACAGCTCCCAGACCCCATAGTGGATACACATAAAGCGAACAACTTCAGCCATCAACAAAAAAAAAAGAACTTTTCTATAATATATATCAAATATATATATAGAGAGATATAGAAAATATATATTCAATATATATTCGTATATACATATATCTATTGTGTGTGCAGCACGCGTAGTTCTATTGAGGTTCTATTCTAGAGGAAAAGACGAACCGCGTGGTTTTTCACACGCACACAAACACACTTGCAATCTGTTTACATATTATATTCTATATTATAGGCAGCTATATTTCAGATACGTCATTGACTAATACGCCCCGGGCAAACGTTTTCTGCTCTGCTCTCTCTCTCTCTGAATTCATTACAGATTGAACGACACGCTACGCGAGAAGGACCAACAGGTTAGCAGGGATCTCGAGGAGATCGAGCAAGTGTTCCGCCGCATCTCACAGCTGCAGGACAAATTGAACGCACTACACGAACAGCTTCACGCCGTACACGTCTACGACGAGCACATTGCCCAAACGGAACAGGCCCTCATCAAACTCAATAGCCAGGTGCAGCAGGCCGGCGAGGAGAGTCGCGCGCTTGTCGCGCAAACCCAAGCGCTCTATCAGACCAAACAGAATCAATTGCCCAGTGATATTGCCCAGGAGTTTACCGCACTTGAGCTGCTAGCAGAACGCGTGCAGGTAACAATGGAGACCAAAGAGAAGGATTTCAAGCGTGCCAAGACCGTGCGCACGGACTATTTGGCCGGTGTCGATGAGATTCAGCGCTGGCTGCTGCAGGCCGAGGTGCAGGTGCAGGAGCGCACACTGGAGCCGACACAAATGAAGGAGCTGCTGCAGCGCATCAATCACGAAATCGGTGCCATCTACGAACGCTTCACGCTGGTCAAGACCAACGGCCAGCTGATCATTGAGAATTGTCGCAACAGCGAGGAGAAGACGCTGGTGCAGTCGACCATTGATCAGTTGGCCGCCCAGCTAGCCCAAGTGCGTGGCTGGCTGGACGAGAAGAAGCAGGCTGTGGGCGATAGTTTGGATGCTTGGACGCGTTTCATGAATCTGTACCAGATTGTCATGTCGTGGGTAGCGGACAAGCGTACGTTCATCGATCAAACCATTGAGCTGCGCACGCTGCCCGAGGCGCGATCCAAGCTGAATGACTATGTGACGGCTGTGAAGAGTATTAAACCGATTGTAAAGCATTTGAGCGAAATGGATAAGGAACTGGAGCACATTGGTCAAGTGACGACCGTGGGCGATCTCAAGGACAAACTGCAGCAGGCCGAGGATGCGAAGATAGCCGTGGAAGCAGTGCTGCTGGAGAGGGTAAAGCGGGCGAAAGTGAATCTTTAGCTTGAACATATTTGATTTCTCGTTTGTCTTTTCTCTTGTCAATCCAAACAGAACTCGCTGCTGCAGGAGGCCTGTGAAGAGTGGGATCAATGTGAGCGCAAGATCAAGGATATCCGTGCCTGGCACGAGAAGACCAAACAGACCTTAGACTCCTCGCCACAGCAAAAGAAGCCGCTGCGCGATCAGCTGGGCTACTGTGAAAAGACTCTGGCCGACATAAATGTGCAAAAAACCAAACTGAGATTGTCTATTGAAAAACTGGAGGTAAGTGACAGAAGCTGGCATAGCTAATCCGGAATGCGTTTCCATGCGCCACACCCCCTTCTTTTTGGCTTTCAGGTGCACTTCCGCAACGGCATGGGCGGTGATCCGCGCCTGAGCGAAAATGTTGACGATTTGGTGCGCGTGCTCGATGGCCTCGGTGAACTGGTGAAGACCAAGTCACAGAGTCTCGAGCAGACGCTGGCCCAAATCGATGTCTATCAACAGCAAATGCAAACGCTCCGCCAGCGTATTATACAGGAAGAGCAGCAGCTGCGTCAGGTTATGGCGCCCACGTACTTGCCGCACGATCGTGAGCGCGCATTAGCCGAGCAACAGGTACGTACTCCCTGAAAGCATCTGAAACTCTTTTCTTATGTGTAGAGCCCAATCAGTTATTGTTTAGACCAGTTAGCATATATAAAAAAAAAGCTAGCCAAAGCCAGGAAATTATCTCTCAGTCTAGGAACAACTCCCCCTTATCTATCTATATACATCATACATATAGTCTCCCTATGGTAGCTCTCGTAAATAACAGCAACTGTTAAGCTAAGCTGAATACGAATATGTCCCGAAGTTTTTCGATTTAGTAATACCCCTTCTTCATCATAAAAATCATGCTAATTATTTATATATATATATTGAACGATTCTAAATTTTGAGTTTTGTGCTATGCAACAGTTGACAGAACAACCAGTTTGTTAGCCCAAACGTTATTAACCCTCAAGTAACCACAAATAGATCAAGTTCAATTTTCAATCAATTTTTAATAATCCAAAAAAAAAAAGATGAAATATTGTGCGGGTAGGTCCGGAAAAAGAAAACCAAAGTTGCACGGTGGCTGCGTATTTAGTTCTGCGTTAAATTATCCAATTTATTTATTTATTTTTTATTTTCAATTTTGCCTCTTTTCATTTTCATTTTCTTTTATTTTTTTGTATTAATATTCAAGTGCGCATTTCGCATATTCAATTTTCTGTTTTTATGCGGCATATAATTTATATATTCTCTTTCCATTTCGCTTAGAGAACAGAAATTTTCTTAAGTTTTTATTATTTTCGAATTCGATTTATGCCATTCATTTCTCATACACACGCACACACACACCCACACATACATACACTTACATACATTATTCATTTTTGTGCTCTCTTATGTTCTTTTGATTTGCGAAAATCATGTCATACCAACCGTGCAGCTCATCCAACATCGAAAAACTCATGCGCCTCGTACATGTAGTACATATAATACATCTCGTATCCATATAGTATATGCCATGCTCTTATACCATATCATATACATATATATACTCTTGATGCCCATCATTGTTATGTCTGCCTTGTCAAAAACAAAAACAAAAAATACCCGAAACATTTGTTGTGTCTGTAAAACAAATTCGATTCCGTTTTCGACTCATTGTCACGTGCCGGAAAGAAATATTTAAATAAGTTCTTGTTAGCCGGGGGTAGCCCAAAAAAAGCTATAATATAGAAATATATTTTCGAAATTCTAAAAATTCCTTCTCCAGCCCATTATTCAGTCAGCTATTTTAAGCAATGTCGGATTAACGTCTACGAATTTATTTCACACTTGAAAAAAATGTTTGTATATATATATTTATAGATATAGATATATATAAAGAGCAGGCTTTTTTTTTTGCCTATTTTATATTAGTTTTAAATAAATTTTGTTTTAAGTTTACATTGCGAATTGCAGTGTTGGCGGTAAGTGGCAAATTTTAAAGTCAATTGAAAAATCAATTTTGAAAACAATTCTTGAAAAACTTTGAAAAATTTGAAAACATTTTTTTTTTAACTAAAAAACTTTTACAGTAGCTTCATATTTTTGGGGCAACTTTTGCTACGAGAACTTATTTACGATTCACCTATCACCAAGTACAGTTGAAACTCAATATGACGGCACATACGAAAGTACATCAATTACATTTGAAATCGTATCAAACCACATCACATTAAATCACTTCACTTCACATCACATCACATTTTGTCTCACAGTTAAGGAAACACATTATGCTTAAAGCTTAGATAATTTTAATTTTGTTAAATCATTTTCATTATTATTATTTTGATTGAATTAGTTAGCTTTATGGCCGGGCAGACATTTTCACATTAAGCCGCTCGAAGTCACAGCTATTTCTATCTCTCTCTCTCTTTTATCGTAATAGCGCTCTCAGTTTTAGTTAAAAAGTATGGTTACGGTTTTAATTTAAATTATATTTATTTTTTTTTTTTGACAATTTGTATTTCTTTTTATCTTTTCTCTTGGTACATTCTTATTGAATAAAAAAATCTGGTGTCGTTGCGCTGAAAAAAATCAATTAAAATTTCAAAACACTACATTAATTAAACATTAATTGAATTGTTCTTACTAATATCTGAAACATGCTTTAACCTATAACCAAACGGGTTTTTGGGCTTTGCTCGCTTGCCTCTTGTGCTATTTGCTAAAACTAAACATAATTTGTGACTAACTCAACAAACTCCTCTCGATGCTGCTGCTGTATATCCTCAATGTAACACACACACATAAATCACACATACACACATCAACACATGGGTATTGCGTACTTCTACAAATACAATAAATATATATATATATATAATATACATCTGGTATATGGTTGCTTTCTTTAATGGCGTATTTATGCTCGATGCCTACAAAAATATTAAAATTACGATTCAATGCTGACCTTATTGTAATTCTTCTTCGCCGAACATTTCTCTCTTCTTTTTATCTCTCTCTCTTATATAATGCACCATACGCATAACCAATATCACCCCAAACATATATAAATAAATATATACAAATCTATATAGGCATGTCGCGAACGTGTCAAAAACTTGCATTCGAAAATAACCGCACGTAATGAGCGCATCAAATTGTTAATACATCGCGGCACGCCGGACGATGCTAAGCTAGAGATTTAGAGATGCCGCACAGCTATGGCAGACATTACTTATTAAGTCTATAACTATCTATATATTTATATACCGATGTATACTACATACATATACTAGAACTAGTTCGCCAAAGAAATTAAATTGAAAACCAAAGCAAAAGCTAAGCAGCCACCGCGGCGTCTCATGTTTACAGCTGCCACTGCAACAATCTCCCATTTTGGCAGTGGCAACAGCTAAACATGCCAGATCAGCCGTAATAAATATATATATATACAACTTACATGACCCACAGCTTAAGAAAATTTACCAAAACACAAAAAAAAAAGAAAGATTAATTTATTAAATTATATATTATTTTTAAAATGAAAACCCCATAAAGCGTATTTATTTTGTTAGATGAACCCAGTCTTAGACAGTTGATTTAGGTAGCTGTTAGGCCCATGATCTTTCAAACAAATGAAAGCTAACCGTTTTTGGCAAATCTTCCCCCAATCTCTTTCTCTCTCCCAACACACACACTCTATCTATATATCGATCGTTATGTGAACGCATAGGCCTTGCGACAATCAATCGATGGCATGCAGCAAAGCTACGACGCAACCGCCGCCCAATCCTATGCTCTGGATCCACATTCAGTGGTAACCACTTCATCGACTGTCTCGTTGCTTATGAAGCCAACGGCAGTAGGTCTAACCTATGCTGAAGTGTTATCAGGACATGCGAGTCCGGTAAGCAGTAATGAAACGGCGACGATCCCCCGACAAGAAATTCAAGAAACTCCCGACACGACCACGACCCAGACAACAATAACGACCAGCCAACACCAGCAAGAACAGCAACAACAACAGCTACAGTCACAAACGAACCTAAACCAGCGGAATACAATCATAACAACAACAACAACCACACGAACTATATCAAACGTACGTACGCACGAGGAAGAAGAAACGAGCTCGGAACCATTAACCACTGTGCTCTATCAGCGCAAACAGCGTGTTACACCACCCAGCAGCAGCAACAATACTACCTCCGACTATGAAGAGACAACTGTCAACCATTCCCAAGTGGAAACGTCTAGCAGCACATCAACAATAGATCAACAAGTTCCTAGCACTAGCATCGATCCGAATAGTCAGTTTATCGAAATGGAGCGCAGTCAGCAGCGTATGAATACGGGTAAGAAATTGCAGCCGCCGCGTCCCGAACGTCGTGCACGTTCACCGCGACGCAGACGCGAACCACAAAGCGCTGTACAGGTGGATAGCACACAAACGCATCAGCAACAGCAACATCCTCAGCAACAACAACAACAACAGCAACAGCAATACCAACATCTTTATCTGCCGCAAGAGGATCGCGCGCGTTCGCGTAGCCCCATTTGGGTGCCGGGTTCGACATCGTATGCAGAAGTATTGCGTGGTATGGAGCTAGAACGTTTAAAGGCCGAGGAGTTGGCTAGGCAAACGGCCCAGCCGCATACAGATCTGACCATACAGGATGTCGTAGATGCCAGTGGTGCAGCGGGAAATATTTTTGTGCCACGTAACAAACCAGAGCAGCATCAACAGCAAATGGATCAGTTCATAGGCGAGCCCAGTGCTGACTTGGGCTATACTCAGCCGCAGGCAGAGCAGAAGCAGATATCCAATTATGAAGTGCCCATGACAGCGGAGGAAATTGCCGCCACCTATTTGCAACCAGATCTACAACTGTATCAGACCATGTACGAGAATGTGGCCGACAGCGGTCAGTGGAGCTATGTGGCTGGATCGAGCGGTGAGCCACAGCAGCAGGCGGTGCCACAAAACTACTATGATCAAATGATGCAGATGCAATATCCCATACAATACCAGCCTGTGGCAGGGCCGCCAACAACTACGCAGTACCAGCTGCTAACGGGCTATTATCAGCCTGTTGCGCAATCAGAGACCTATCCAACGGTATATACGACGGAGCCCTCGCAAATCTATTATGCCCAACAGCCGCAGGTGTACACACAGGAGTATACTCAGCAGCAACAGCAACAGCAGCAGCTGCAACCGCAGCAAACAGAAATTAGTACGGACGTACCCGTCTATCAGCCGGAGATTGTGAATCAAGCTTATCTGCTTGAGCCTTACCGTCCAGATGGGAATCAGGCAACAACATCCACAACAGGTAATAGCGTACTCGACCGTGTGGTGACAACTCTCGCATCGATGGTGCAACAGAGTGCTGAACCGCTAACAACGAGCACACAGCAAATTCAGGCGACGGTTGTAACGCCACAAGCAGCTCAGGAACAGGTGCCAGCACCACAGCCGGTATTCATTGAGGAGCATGTGCAGATGCTGCGACCAGTGGAACCGCAAGAGTTTGAAATGGATGAACCACGGCCCGACATAACTTTTGGTCAGTTCGATGTCGATGCAATTGAGACCATACCTATTGAGGTACCTCAGTCACAGCCTCAACAACAAGCACAGCCACAACCACAACGGGACATAACTAAAACGACATTTGTAGAGGAAACAATTATCTCGCAACCGATACAGCCAACTGTGATAGCACAAAATAAGGATACTGATATTGTCGTCGTACGTCCCCAAGTGCAGCAGCCCAGCAAGAATGTATATCAGCAACAGGATCCCAGTACTGGCAGCACCTATGCCGAAGTGCTATTTGGCCAACAGCATAGATCAGCGCATCCAGTTTTCCAGCCATCCAGTCAACAGCAACAAATTCCAGTACGTGTTGCGGCACCCATGTCGCAAATTCGCAATGCTGAACATACAACAACAACGACAACAATAACCACAAAGTACACAACGTCGAACACTGCGACGTCAAAGGGTCACCAAGGTAGGTGGGCAGAGAAGTCCGATGACAATGTTGAAGGAAGGATACCGAGGCCCAAACGGCAACGACATGAGCAACAACCTGAGCCATTGCCCATTAAAGTCAGTAACAGGAAAGAGCCAAAAGCAAGCAAGAAACACAAGTCTCCAGAGACAAATGGGGCTTCGCACAGTCATGTTGAGAGTGCGCCAAAGGTAGTCTTTGTCGAGGAGGTACACAAGCCTGAACCGAAACCGAGAAAGTCTAAAAAGAGCAAACATCCAACAGAAGAAACTTCGGATAAAAAGGTTGTGGAGTCATCTCATCAGGAAAAACAAATTGCGGAAATAACAGTTAACACTAAGAAAACAACAAAACAGACGAGAGACAGCAGCCGCGAGGAAACAATTGAGCACACCAAGATGGACAAAAAGAAGCCAACGATTGTTGTCGAAACAACAAAGGTTACATCAAAGACAGTAGAACCAATCGTTAAGGTGACGAAGCAGGAAACAGTTGTCGTCGAAGAACCAACAATTGAAGCAGTTACTGCTCCATCAAGGAAAGATAAAAAGAAGGCTAAAGCTGAAAAGGTAGAAGCTGCATCTGCTACGAAGAAACAAGTTGAGCCTATTAAGGAGGTCATAAAACCAACTGAAATAGAGTCCACTGCACCATCTAAATCAAATGAGAAGAAAACAATTGTGGTGGAAACTACGATCTCTAGGGTGTCCGCAAAACAATCTGAGCCGGTCGAAGAAATTATAGAGCCAGCTGAAAATATTGTTGTAGTGGCTCCCACAGTTGTGCCAACATCGCCTGTTTCTACTCCAACTAAAAAGGATAAGAAGAAAAAGACAACTGTTGTGGTAACTACATCTACTACAAATTCAGATAAACAAATTCAGCCAATCGAAGGAGCTATAAAGCCAGCTGAAATTGCAGTTGCGGCATCTACTTCAGATCCAAATCCAACTATTGTTACTACAACTGACAACGATAAGGAGACAACTATTGTTGAGAATACAACCACTGAAACATTAGAGAAAATCGTTGAACCTATTGCTGATGTCATTGAATCTGTTAAAGTTGTACCTACAGCTCAACCAATTCCTGCTGTTGAAGCACCTATAAAAACAACAGAATCAATAGCTGTAGTGGAGCCATCGTATGAACCGACTAGCGCAGTTTCTGTGGAAATAAAAACGGTAACAAAGAGCTTAGTGGAGCCTACTGTGGACGTCATTAAGCAAACGGAAATAGCACCAGTTGGGGAAATTACAAATATCAAGATTCATCCAGTAATCGAAGCCACTACAGAAAAAATCATTGAAAAATTGATCGAGCCTGAATCTGTTCAAGTAAAGAGGAATGAAGAGTCGGATAAGCCCGTGCCTAAAACAGAAACACCAAAAAGTGTTGAGCCAGATGTAGAAAGTGTTTATATTTCTTCTGAAGTATCTGACCCTACAACAGTATCTAGTATCGATACGAACGAAACATTACTGGAAAGTAAACCTGTGGTAACAACGTCGACGAACACGATTTCTACAGAAAGTGGCACCACTACAATTACCACCAGGACCATAACAAAGCACATTACCAAGCGCATCGTGAAGCGTATTATAGATGGTAGAGAGGAAATTGTAGAAGAAGATGTAATTGATGACTTGCCCGAAGAAAATATATCTGTGGAGCAATTCGATTTGCCTTCAGTTGAAACGACAAGCTCTGTACCCGGCAGTATAATCGTTCCTGGACTAAGCTCAACTCAGGATACAACTGTTGTTCAAGGCGGTTCAATTACAAAAACGACAATAACTAAGACAAAACGTATACTCAAGCGCATCACTGCCGATGGCGAAGAAATCGTCGAGGAAGTATATGAGGATGAACCCGAGGTGGAGCGTGACATAACATTGTTACCGACTACAGTGATGACTTCCAGGAATGATACAGCTCTAAAACAACCAATAGGATCTCACGAGGCTATAATCGATGCAGCGCAACTTGCTGTCGACGAAATTGTAGTCAAGGCTGAGCAAGTAGTTGAACCCGAGCCGCAAAAGCCACCGCGTAAAGACAAAAAGGGACAGGATACTGTCATTGTCGCACAAACTATCAAAATGGCGGAAGTTGAGCCTGAACAGAAACCACAAAAGCCGAGCAGAAAGGACAAGAAGAAGCAAAAGAAATCTGAAAGCGAGGAAGTCAAACTAAAAGCAGCGACTCCCATTTTACAAAACGTATCGGAAATATCCGAGCCACAATCACAACTAGAAACCACAGAGCCCCTGAATACAACAAGTGCAATTACAACCGACGAGAAACAAATTCAGTCATCCGATGGATCTGCAATCATCGATGATGACAGTCTAATCAAAACCACAGTCATTCGTACAACTAAGATCGTGAAAAAGATAAACCAACAAGAGAACCAAGAGATGTCCACATCAATTCATTCGGATGTCACTTCGTTGGATTCTTATGAATTCGCCGAAGAAGCTGCAGAAGAGCCAAAAATTGAAAAATCTGAAATGAGCAGTCGTGAGATCAGCGGCGAGGGTGTAGTTAAGACAACCAAAACAACAACTATTCGTACTATTAAAAGTGCTAAAGCTGAACCAGATAAGGAACTTGTCACAGAAGCTATACGCGAAGAGGAAAGTACACCTGAAGCTCAATCAACAGTTGATATTTCACCAACTGAAGATGGTTCCGTTTTGAAAACAACAATTGTGCGGACTACAAAAATTATAAAGAAAATTACTCAGGATTCGGATACTATTAGCGATCACAGCAGTACTTCAGAGCCTGCTTTGGAAACAGTTGAAACCATAATTCAGGATGCTCCAATAGTTGCTGAATCTGTAACAACCGAATCGAATAGTGAGGGTATTACAAAAACTATAACCACGCGAACCACAAAGGCAGTTCTTGAGAGTACAGATGAGCCAGCAGTTGTCGAGCCGAAACAAATTAAAGAGCTGTTATTGCCAACGCCGCCAAGTACAGAGGTGCTGGAAAGTGGAAATATAAAATCTACGACGTTGGATTTCATAGCCTCTGAAAAACAGTCAGCAGAGCCTTTACCCGAAAAGAAGACGCGCAAATCAAAGAAGCAGGAAATGCATATCGAAGTTGCGAATAATCCAGCTGCGGATATTCAGGTTGCTACTCAGGAACTTGTTGCTCCAGTTGAAGAAGAATCCAAACAAACTATTGATATTACTCGCGAAACCGTTGCTGAGCCCAATGATGCTAATTTTAAAAATGATGTGGTTAAGACAACAATTACAAGAACTACAAAAATTGTTAAGAAAGTTTCTCAAAATGTGGATAAACAGAGTGTTAGCGAAATTCAGGAGAGTCAAACGCCTGAAGAGCCAACTCCAGTTGCTGTTGAACCAACAAATGATGAGGCTGGTGGTGTAACCAAAACAACAACCGTGCGTACGACGAAAATTGTAAAGAAATTAAACGAAGATGGAGAAACAACAACAGAGAGCAGCACAATAAGCGAACCAATCACTGTGCGAGAAACCTCTCCAACTATATCGGAATTACCAAGTGAAGCCTCAACCACATCTAGTCAAATTGATGGGGCTATTATCAAGACAACAACAATTCGTACAATGCGTATAACTAAGCGCATAACAAATGACGGACGCATAGTTTTGACAGAGAGTGACACACCTAGCGATGTTATAGTTACATCTAGCATTGAAATGCCCGATCATAGATCTACTAGTCCCATTGTATCGTCAAGGCTGGAAACAGCTCCCGTTGTCACATCTAGCACTGAAACTAAATTACCTAATGTTGGTGTCAATATTGAGTTGGGCATTAGGGATACGGCAGGCAAATCTGGTGTAAAGGTTGTAGGTATTGAGACAACTGAACTACCGACTGTCAACACAGAATATACTTCGACGAACGGGGCTGAGAATGAGTCAGCGCGCATTGCCACTACTACAACAACTACCAAAAATACAATACTTACAACAACCCGTCAACGTAGCTTCGAAACCGAAGATGGCACAAATGTTCTTTTCGTTGGAGAAGGCATTGACGGAGCCTACCCACCAGGCACTGTACAGAAAATTTCTCTCATCACTCATGAAGAGAAACTGAAGACTCCTATCGTGAAAATGCATCTCGATTTTCCAGAGGTTAGTCTTCGCGTGACTGAGACTGTTACTGAAAACCGAGAGTCCCTACAGAGAACTGCCGATAGTAGTGAAAGTTCTATAGTTGAGTTCACAGAAGCAAAGCCAGAAGTAGTCGAATCCGTTGATGTGACTATCACCGATTCACTCAAACAGCAAATCGATGAGGAAATTCCAAAGATAGAGTCAATAGAACAGGTTGATATGCCAAAGGTTGTAGAAAAGAATAGTGAGCCCCCGTCTGACTTAAGTCCTGAGGAGCAGAAACTATTCGAAGATATTCAAAAGAAACTATCCAAAAAAGATAAGAAAAAGCGACCAGCAATCCCTGAAGAGTTCATTAAGCAAGAAACAATTCAGGTACTTGTTGAGGAAAGTAAAGGTAATGAGACAATTAAAATACCGATAGTAGATGAAAAATCGTCATTCACCCCGATTCCTTCAGCCGACAATGTTCTAGTGGACTTAGTGCAGAATCTTTCTCAAGATATATCATTGATTTCACTAGCAAAGACCATTGAGCATGCCAAGGCTGATATACTTTATCGTGAAAGAATGCAAGCAACGCCAGAAATTCCTTTAAATATTCAAGTAGAAGCGCAAGTTGATATTCCATGTGAAATCCAGTTACTTCCCGACCCTACTAATATCGCTAATCAAGTTGTTCCTGCCAAGCCAAGCGCATTAACTGCTGAAGCATTTGTGGTTAACACGGTAAGCACTTTAAATAACACTAATATTCCAACTATTTGTCCAGCTGATAAAATTTATGAAATTCCAAAATACAATTTATCTCAATTCAATATTGCTGAGAGCAATTATCATATAATCAATTCTAAGCCCCTGTCTGTAGAAACCACTTTACCTTTGTTATCTGATCAACAACAAATTATTGCTGAAGAACCTTTACCGGTTGTAAGTACGGTAAGCTCTGTTATAACAGAAACCTTTATTGCTGCCTCCCCTGAACAACTTACGCAAATTCCCACTGAAAAAGATAATATATATGAAATTCCCAAATATGATATGTCGTCATTTGAAACTGCTGAAAGGTGTTATCACATAATCAATAATAAACAATATCCGGAAATATCTTCCACTCCAATTGAGGAACAACAACAAGCTATCACAGAACAATCAATTACAAAATGCTCTAATGATTCTCCTGTTACGACTCCTTTGGTTGAAATCAAAACCGAGGCAAGTTCAACAAGCATATCTAGCCCTGAAGAGAAGGTTTCCATAACAATAAATAGAGTATTTGAAATTCCAACATATGACATTCGTTTATATAATATTGCTGAGGGTAAATACAACATAATCAAATCTACTTCTGACGAAACACCAATAGAGCAGCAACACTCCGTTGAAAAAAGCGAAACGGTTCCTGAGTCACCGTTGATCGAAAGAAAACCAATTATTCAAACTGACTTAGCTGAAATTAAACAATTATCACAAATCGTTACAAAAACTGTGGACGAAGAGATCAACAATGAAATGGCTTCAGTTTACAATTACGAGGTTCCTAAATATAATACCGTTGAACAATATCGTGCTGAAAATCTTCATGCAATAATTCTTCACAAATCTAAAGCATCACAAGAAGTTGACATAAAGCTGCTGGAATCTGAAAATGAAACCACTGATACCATTGTGGAAGATGTCACCGAATCCGTAACACTGAAACAACCAGAAGCTGTGGTACCTGAACAGAAACCAGAAAAGCCCATGAAAGTAGAAGTAATAATGCAGGAAATTCCAGTTGAATCTTCGGATTCTGTAGACACAAAGACAACAGTAACAGTGACATCAACAACTACTGTAACTGAAACTGTCAGCGAATCTACTCTCCCAGAAGAACCGAATACCGTGGAAGCTGAAAAGAAACCTGAGGAGCCCATGAAACCAGCATATGCTGGCCTACCTGTAGATGAAACGACTAGCACTTGGATGGATGTTCTCGATGAGCCAATGACATTCTCTGATGATGAAGAGGAGCCAACTACTACAACTACGACGACAGTCGTTGAGCCCGAGGAGATTGTTGAGTCTTCGGCTTCTGAAAATACAAAGACAACAGTGACAGTCACATCAACAACTATTGTAACTGAAACTGTTAGCGAATCTCCCCTAGAAGAACCGAAAACGGTAGAAGCTGAAAAGAAACCTGAAGAGCCCAAGAAACCAGCATATGCTGGCCTGCCTGTAGACGAAACGACTAGCACTTGGATGGATGTTCTCGATGAGCCAATGACATTCTCTGATGATGAAGAGGAGCCAACAAAGGAAGTTCCTGTTGAGAAAGAACCACTTGCAGAGCCAATTACTACAACAACTATGACGACAGTCATTGAGCCCGAGAAGATTGTTGAGTCTTCGGCTTCTAAAGACTCAAACACAACAGTGACAGTCACGTCAACAACTACTGTAACTGAAACTGTTAGCGAATCTACTCTCCCGGAAGAACCAAGAACCGTGGAAGCTGAAACGAAACCTGAAGAGCCCAAAAAACCAGCATATGCTGGCCTACCTGTAGATGAAACGAGTAGCGCTTGGATGGATGTTCTCGATGAGCCAATGACATTCTCTGCTGATGAAGAGGAGTCAGAGAAGGAAGTTTCTGTTGAGAAAGCACCAGTTGCTGAAACAATTACTACAACAACTACGACGACAGTCATTGAGCCCGAGAAGATAATTGAATCTTCAGCTTCTAAAGATTCAAACAGAGTGACAGTCACATCATCAACCACTGTAACTGAAATTGTTAGCGAATCTACTCTTCCAGAAGAACTAGAGACAGTGGCAATTGAGAAGAAACCCGAAGAGCTCAAGAAAACAGCATATGCTGGCCTACCTGTAGATGAAACGAGTAGCATTTGGATGGATGTTCTCGATGAGCCAATGACGCTTTCTGATGATGAAGAGGAGCCAGAGAGGGAAGTTCCTGTTGAAGCACCAGTTGCGGAGCCAATTACTACAGCGACTACGACGACAGTCGTTAAGCCCGAGATTATTGAGTCTGCGGCTTCTGGAAATACAAAGACAACAGTGACAGTTACATCAACAACTACTGTAACTGAAACTGTTAGCGAATCTTCTCTCCCAGAAGAACCGAAGACGGTTGAAGTTGAAAAGAAACCTGAAAACCCCACTAAGAAGAAGGAAAAGAAAGAGAAACCACCAATTAAGCGTTTAGTTGAGAATTTACCCGTTACTGAGTCCATTTCAACTTCAATTACAACGACTGTCTCTGAGCCCGAGAAGGTTCTGAAATCTCCTGTTTCAAAAGACATAAACACCACAAAGCCTTCAGCTGAATCTCTTGTTCAAGAACACGATAGTGATTCTGAAAATAGTCCTGCCTATTCTAACCTGACACTTGAGGGTCCTATTGATACTTGGTCTAGTGTGCTGGAGGAATCGTCACCAAACTCGGGAAGTGCAGTTTTCATATCAACTTTGTCCGCCGATGCTCCAGAATTTACGCCTTCATATCTAAGACACACATATGCCGATCAGACGCATACATTCCTTGCAAATGAGCGAGTTTATAATGAGTTCATTCCACGAAGTAGGGTAGATCAACAAATGCCACTTTCAAAGAAACCAAAGAAGGTAAAGCCGGCAAAGAAGGCAAAGAAGCCTGCAGAGGATCCACCACAGGAAGTTCCCATTGATACTCCAGTATCTTCCACATTTGTTTTGGATTCAGATATAAGAACAGAACCGAGTGTTTGGGAAAACAATAGAGACGGAAAATCCTACGCTGACGTTTTGTTTAATGCAGGGGACAGTTCCAAATTACAGAGTTCTGAAAAGCCTGTAACAGTTCAGGAACAGAAATTGGATATAGTTGAACCTTTGCCGAGGATAGATAGGCCAAAGGAGCAAAAGAAGAAAGCCAAACAAGAAAAACAAAAGCCTGTAGAACACATCCAAGAAAACTTAAGTACAGATTCATCAAAGCCTGTCACCACCAGCTCTAAAGAACCTTCATCTGATGAGCGCGAAGCTGCGAAACCATCTGAACTGACTTGGTCTGCTTTGGTGCAGAGGCCTGGTGAATGGACAGATACTACAGTCGTCAAAAATAAAGTCTTAAATTCAGAGACTATAGTAGACGACAAAAAACTCAAAAAGGAAGAAAAATCTGAACGAAAGACTACTAAAACAAAAAAATCAAAGAAGTCCAGGAAACCGGTTCAAGAACAAGTTTCAACTACTTCTGAGGATGAAAAGCAAGAATCTGAAGCACCAGTACTCACAACACATACTAAGAAAATTTCAGAAGCAGAGGATGTATCAAAACCTATAGAAGTTGAGGAGCCCAAACAAACGATAGAACCCGAATCGAGCGGCTTTTCGTGGGCTTCGCTTGTAAAGAGACCCGGGGAATGGGTCGATACAACTGTGACGCATATTAAGAGTGCGATAACACCTTCAACAGAAAAAGTAGAACCAGATCAACAGGAACGAGATAAACCACGAAAGGTTCGCCCACAAAAGAAGGAACGAATTATATCTAAAAAGGAACAAGCTCCGAAGAAAGAGAAAATCATTTCCGAGCCAATAGTCAAAGAAGTAATTCCGACTGAAACTGATTCAGAAAAACAAATAACTGATGAAAAGCCTATAGTAAGTACTTCTGGTGCATTTTCTTGGGCTGCTTTGCTTAAGAAACCAGGAGAATTTGTAGACGATATAGCATCCCGCAAAAAACCAACTGCCGTACCAAAGGAGGAGTACAAGCCTGAGCCTAGAGCACGGAAGGAAAGAATTTCTAAGAAGGGAGTGAAAACTGACGCAGAAGGCAAAAAAACAATCGATTCAAAGTCTAGAAAGCTAGAACCCAATGTATCATCTACATCTGATAGTGATGTTATTGAGACCTCATTACCATCAATCCCTGATAACGGAGTAACTACTTGGGCTAAGATTGCCAGCCAAATAGATAAAATGACCGACTTGCCACCTAAGGAAAAGATGGATGTAAAACAAAAAACCACTGAGTTTGTAAAACATGGGAGAATAGATCGTAATGAGAAGAAAAAACCAAGGGAAAGAATTCCTACTCAAGATACGCGTACTAGCTCTTGGGCGTCAGTAACAAGTCAGCAAACTATTGACTTCATAGAAACAGAAAAAGCGAAAAAGCCAGAAAATGTGGCATTGCAGCCTCAGCTGATATCTGAAATGGACTTCGACATAGATCACCATGCAACAACCCATAAATCATGGGCTGACATGATTGACGATGGCTCAGAAGATATTGTTATTGAGCACAAGCCTTGGAGAGAATTAGTCGAGGATGAGGTGGAAATACCTCTTTTCCCAGAAAATGGTGATGAAGCAAATATAAATAAGATCATCAATACTATACAAGACATGAAATCTGAAGCTACGGTCGCAGGAGACACTAAGTCCTCGAAAGAGACGGAAACAAAATCAAGCAGTCAAGTTACAGTTAAAGCGGCTCCAGTTGCTGAGCCCATTGCAACGTCAATTATAACAACGACAGTAATGGAGCCCGAAAATGTTGTTGAATCTTCGGTTTCTGAAGACTCAAAGACAACAGTGGCAGTCACATCAAAAACTATTGTAACTGAAACTGTTAGCGAATCTACTCTCCCGGAAGAACCAAGAACCGTGGAAGCTGAAACGAAACCTGAAGAGCCCAAAAAACCAGCATATGCTGGCCTACCTGTGGATGAAACGAGTAGCACTTGGATGGATGTTCTCGATGAGCCAATGACGTTCTCTGATGATGAAGAGGAGCCAACGAAGGAAGTTCCTGTTGAGAAAGAACCACTTGCGGAGCCAATTACTGCAACAACTACGACGAAAGTCATTGAGCCCGAGAAGATTGTTGAGTCTTCGGCTTCTGAAAATACAAAGACAACAGTGACAGTCACATCAACAACTACTGTAACTGAAACTGTTAGCGAATCTACTCTCCCAGAAGAATCGAAAACGGTGGAAGCTGAAAATAAACCTGAAGAGCCCAAGAAACCAACATATGCTGGCCTACCTGTAGATGAAACGAGTAGCACTTGGATGGATGTTCTCGATGAGCCGATGACGTTCTCTGATGATGAAGAAGAGCCAACAAAGGAAGTTCCTGTTGAGAAAGAACCACTTGCAGAGCCAATTACTACAACAACTATGACGACAGTCATTGAGCCCGAGAAGATTGTTGAGTCTTCGGCTTCTAAAGACTCAAACACAACAGTGACAGTCACGTCAACAACTACTGTAACTGAAACTGTTAGCGAATCTACTCTCCCGGAAGAACCAAGAACCGTGGAAGCTGAAACGAAACCTGAAGAGCCCAAAAAACCAGCATATGCTGGCCTACCTGTAGATGAAACGAGTAGCACTTGGATGGATGTTCTCGATGAGCCAATGACGTTCTCTGATGATGAAGAGGAGCCAACGAAGGAAGTTCCTGTTGAGAAAGAACCACTTGCGGAGCCAATTACTGCAACAACTACGACGACAGTCATTGAGCCCGAGAAGATTGTTGAGTCTTCGGCTTCTGAAAATACAAAGACAACAGTGACAGTCACAGCAACAACTATTGTAACTGAAACTGTTAGCGAATCTCCCCTAGAAGAACCAAAAACGGTAGAAGCTGAAAAGAAACCTGAAGAGCCCAAGAAACCAGCATATGCTGGCCTACCTGTAGATGAAACGACTAGCACTTGGATGGATGTTCTCGATGAGCCAATGACATTCTCTGATGATGAAGAGGAGCCAGAGAAGGAAGTTCCTGTTGAGAAAGAATCAGTTCCTGAACAAGCAACACTCACTACTGTCATTGAGCCCGAGAAGATTATTAAGTCTTTAGTTTCTGAAGACATAAAGACAACTGTGACAGTCACATCAACAACCACTGTAACTGAAACTGTGAGTGAATCTACTCTAACAGAAGAACCGAAAACGGTGGAAGATGAAAGGAAACCTGAAGAGCCCAAGAAACCAGCATATGCTGGCCTACCTGTAGATGAAACGAGTAGCGCTTGGATGGATGTTCTCGATGAGCCAATGACATTCTCTGATGATGAAGAGGAGCCAACTACTACAACAACTACGACGACAGTCGTTGAGCCTGACAAGAATGTTGAGTCTTCGGCTTCTGAAAATACAAAGACAACAGTGACAGTCACATCAACAACCACTGTAACTGAAACTATGAGTGAATCTACTCTAACAGAAGAACCGAAAACGGTGGAAGATGAAAAGAAACCTGAAGAGCCCAAGAAACCAGCATATGCTGGCCTACCTGTAGATGAAACGAGTAGCACTTGGATGGATGTTCTCGATGAGCCAATGACATTCTCTGATGATGAAGAGGAGCCAACTACTACAACAACTACGACGATAGTCGTTGACCCCGAGGAGATTGTTGAGCCTTCGGCTTCTAAAGATTCAGACACAACAGTGAAAGTCACATCAACAACCACTATAACTGAAACTGTGAGTGAACCGACTCTTCCAGAAGAACCAAAGACGGTAGTAATTGAGAAGAAACCTGAAGAGTCCACGAAACCAGCATTTGAAACGAGTAGCACAACCCATGTAACTGAAACTCAACTCGAATCTATAGTACCGGTAGAGCCGCCAACACTTAAAAATGCACCACAGGAACAAACAGTAATGCAGTCGCAACAGATAGCAAATTTGCCGCCCGAAGCACAATCGTGGTCCTCAATCGTTTCAGAAACAATAACAGCTACTAGTCTTGATACTCAAATCACTCGTGAACAAATTTCATCTATTCCAGATGTGGAAGATATCGCTTGCAAAAAAGAGAATATCGCAGCTCCTGTTGATGATAAGCCCAAAAAGCAAAAGTCTAAGAAAGAAAAGAAGATGAAAATTCAATCCGAGCAGGATGTTGAAAAATCAATTTCAGAAGAAGAAATGAAAGTAATTGTACCGAAACTAGTTGAGAATATCGTAGATCCTAAAGTTCCGAATCAGTCATGGTCATCAATTGTTTCGCAAGCGGTTGAGGATTCCCCAGCTATAACTGAACCTGTTAGAGCTGAATCAGCTCAAACACGCCACTTTGTTCAAGACTTTATTCACAAAGAGCAAAGCTTCTCAACAATTGTAAACGACAAACCAAATAAACAAAAGCCTAAAAAGGAGAAAAAATCACCCCATGAAAGTAAACCTATTGTAGAACAATTGGAATCAATTGAAACTATCGAAAATACATCGTCTCAAACTCAGTCGTGGTCCACAATTGTTTCTCAAACTGACTTAATTCCAGATGTGGAAGCGATCGTGTTCAAAGAAGATAATATCGCAGCTCCTGTTGATGATAAGCCCAAGAAGCAAAAGACTAAGAAAGAAAAGAAGGTTAAGAGTCACCCAGAGCAGGTTGTAGAAAAAGCCGTTGCTGTAGAAGAACCAAAGGAAGTAATTACTCCGAATATAGTTGAAAATATTGTAAATGCCGTAGCTCCAGCTCAGTCATGGTCATCCATTGTTTCCCAGACAATTAATGATTCACCAACAATAATTGAAACTACTAGAACTGAAGTAATATCAGAACCAGCTCAAACAGCCCATCACACACAAGACTTCATTCACCAAGAGCAGATTTTCTCAAATATAGTGAACGAAAAACCTAAGAAGCAAAAGCCCAAAAAGGAGAAAGGATTCCAACAACCAGGAAAAGAGACTGAGCCACTTATTGTTGAAGCTAAAGTTGCTGAAGAACAGAAAGAAATTAAGACGGAATCAATAGAATCTGTGGAAGATACACCGAATCAAATACCGTCATGGTCTACAATTGTTTCTCAGACAACAGCTGCAACTCATCAGAGTCAAGTAACTCCCGAATCAGTTTCATCTACTCCGGCTGTGGAAGCTATCGTTTGCAAAGAAGAGAATATTGCAGTTCCTATTGAGGATAAACCTAAAAAACAAAAGTCCAAGAAAGAAAAGAAGGTTAAGAGTCCTCCGCAGTCAGTTGTTGAAAATCCAATTCTTGTTGATGAACGTGAAGAAGTTAGTGAACCGAAATCAACAGAAATCAGTGTAGTTCCCGAAGCTCCAACGCAGTCATGGTCATCAATTGTTTCTCAAGCCGTTGAAGATTCTCCAGCAATACCTGAAACTGTTCAAACTGAAATTACTCAAGCAGTTCCAGTCACACAGAACATACAGGACTTCATTCACAATGAACAAAACTATTCAACTATTGAAAACGAGAAAGCAAAGAAACAAAAGTCCAAAAAAGAAAAGAAATCATCTCAACCTGAAGAAGAAAGTAGGCCTGTGGTTGTCGAGCAACCGGATGATTCGAAGGATCAGGATACCATCACAAGTATTGAGAGTATATCGGCCCCAACTCAGTCGTGGTCTACAATTGTGTCGCAAACAATAACGACAACAACTTATCAGACAGACATTGCACCTGAACCTGTTTCAACTGTTCTTGCTTTAGAAATTCCTGTTGATAAGCCAAAGCCGCAAAAAACAAAGAAGGATAAGAAACTGCCACATTCAGAGAGTCAGCCAGAGCCCGTTCTCGAAAATACTGCTGTAGAAAAATCAGTAGTTGCTGATGACACTGAAGAAGTCGATACAATATCAACAAATATTGTATTTACCGAAGTTCCCACACAGTCCTGGTCCTCAATTGTCTCACAAACTGTTGATGACTCTCCAAAAATAACTGAACCTATTGAAACCGAAAAAATATCTGAGGCAGATCCATCTATGCACCACATACAAGATTTTATCCAAAATGAACAAAACTTTTCATCCACTGTAAATGATAAACATAAGAAACAGAAGTCCAAAAAAGAAAAGAAATCATCTTTACATGACCATGAGACTAAACCTGTCGTTGTGGAGCAATTAGAGAAGCCGAAGGTGTCTGAAACAGCTGAAACTACTGACGATACGCAGTCCCCAACTCAGTCGTGGTCCACAATTGTGTCACAAACAGTAACAACTACGTCTCATCAGACTCAAATAACTCCTGAATCAATTTCATCTACTCAAGATGTGGAAGCTATTGTTTGCAAAGAAGAGAATATCGCAGTTCCTGTTAATGAAAAGCCCAAGAAGCAAAAGTCTAAGAAGGAAAAGAAAGCTAAGAGCCACTCAGAGCCAGTTGTTGAGAAGTCGATTGTTGTTGAAAAATCAAAAGATACAATTAAAGAAAAATCTTCAGGAGTTATTAAAAGCATCGAAATTCCAACGCAGTCTTGGTCATCAATTGTGTCGCAAGCTGCAGAGGATTCTCCAATAGTTTTTGAGACAGCTCAAACAATAACTTCGCCGGAGGACGTTTCTTCTACTGATCAAATACAGGACTTCATTCATACTGAACAAAATTTTTCATCAATAATAAACGACAAATCTACAACACAAAATACTAAAACCGAAGATATAACAAAGCCTGTTGAGGTGGAACATACACTTCTCGAAGAGCAGAAGACACCAATTCATTCAGAATCAGTTGTAACAATTGAAAAGAAACCATCCCAGCTTCAGTCGTGGTCCACAATTGTTTCACAAACAACTCTTCAGACTGAAATATCGGCTGAACCGGTTTCATCTACTTCAAATGTGGAAGCTATCATTTATGAAGATGAGAATATCGCAGTTCTTGTTGATGATAAGAAACAAAAATCCAAGAAAGAAAAGAAGGTTAAGAGCCAACCAGACCCCGTGGTGGAAACCCAGATTCTTCTTGAACCTGAAGAAGTAACTTTACCAAAACCAGCAGAAACTATTGTAAACCCAGAAGTTCCCAGTCAGTCATGGTCATCCATTGTATCACAAGTTGTTGAAGATTCTCCAGCAATAAGTGAAACTATCAAAACTGAAGTAATATCTGAAACAGTTCAAACCACCCAAGACTTTATTCACAAAGAACAGAACTCAACAAATGTAAATGTCAAGCCAAAGAAACAAAAGTCCAAAAAGGAAAAGAAATCATCTTTACATGACCATGAGACTAAACCTGTCGTTGTGGAGCAATTAGAGAAGGTGTCTGAAACAGTTGAAACTACTGACGATACGCAGTCCCAAATTCAGTCGTGGTCCACAATTGTTTCACAAACAGTAACAACAACTCATCTGACTGAAATAACTTCCGATCCATATACTCCAGCTGTGGAAGCTATTGCAGTTCCTGTTGATGATAAGCCTAAGAAGCAAAAGTCTAAGAAAGAAAAGAAGGTTAAGAGTCATCCAGAGCAGGTTGTAGAAAAAGCAGTTGTAGATGAACCAAAGGAAATAATTGCACCAAAACTAGTAGATACCGAAGCTACAGCCCAATCGTGGTCATCCATTGTATCTCAAGTAGTAGAGGATTCTCCCATTATTGAAACTGTTCCAGCTGAAATAATATCTGAGCCAGTTGTACCTACACAAAATATACAAGACTTCATAAACAATGAACAGAACTTCTCAACTGTTGTTTATGCGGAACCAAAAGTCGAATATGATACTGAACCATCGGCTGTAGAGCCCATTATTGTCGAAGAACAGGAGAAAAAAATTGATTCAGATCCAACCGAATCTGTGGTGGATGCACCATCTCAACCTCAGTCATGGTCCTCAATTGTTTCACAAACCACAATAACGGAAACTCGTCATACTGAGGTGTTGCCCGAAATATCAAACGTTAAAGAGCCCATTCATAAAGAAGAGAAAGTTCCAGTGAACGACAAGTCCAAAAAGCAAAAGTCCAAAAAAGAGAAAAAACCTGACTTTTCTGTGCCTGTTCCCGTCAAAATTGTTGAAACGAAAACGGAAACATATGAAACTAATGTTATGACAGAAAATGTCCCGAATACCCTGTCATGGTCGTCTATAGTTTCACAACAAACCGAACCTGTTGAACTTGAACTGACTATAAAACCAAAATCCAAGAAAGATTCACCCAACTCAGCACTAACGTCAATTACGGCTAAAAATGTGACAAGCATTGTTGAGGAACTGCCAGTGGAAATAAAGGAGAACACGTTGTCCATTGCTGATGAAACACCAGCTAAATCTCAGACATGGTCATTAATGGTATCGGAAGCAATCGATGAACCGTCCCATAACATAGATGAGTTTATCCGCCACGAGCAAAGAGTTACGATTGCTGAAGACAAACCGAAAGCAAGGAAGGAAAAAACTAGAAAAGAAAAGTTGCAAGAAAAGGTAGATCAAGAACCCACCCCCACTTACGAAGAAAATGTTATAGCTGAGGAATCTAAGAGCGAAACAGAACCGAAACCATTGCCTGTAGAGCAACCCAGTTCACTAGATTTCAAGATTGATCTGCCAAAACCAAAGCCATCCGTCTGGTCCTTATCCGAGACTTACGCCGAAGTCGTTAAAAAGTCGGGTTATGCCAACACTACCCAAATTCGCTATCAAGACACTGAATCGGACAGTCAAAGCAGCATTGAACCTACAAGAAATGATCAAGCCCAATCCAAATTAATCGACGAACGACTTGAGAGTTCTTCTACTGTATTAGCCGAGGAATTCCCTGATCCGGTCATTCCTGCGTCTGATGACAGATTTGACGAAGTGCTCGAATACTCTGAAAAGCCATCATTGTCTTGGAAGGAAATAATGGATGAAGAAGTCGATTTGGAAATTCCGGCATGGACACCTTCTGAACCACAGTTAAAGGAAACCACTGTAGAGCCCGTAATAGAAAGGCCTTCCCGCACAATTGGCCGACCATTAATAAAAGTCACTGAAGTTGAGAACGTCAATGTACAAGCCTTGCCGCAGGATGACCAAGGTTTCCTTGAAATAGTTTCAAAGAAAAGGAATCGTTCTCGATCGCGCTCACAGCAATCACAAAATTCCAATGTGGGTGAAAAGCCTCAAAAGAAAAAATCAAAGAAACCAAAAGAAAAGCCGATTATGCCACAAAAAACATTGGCTGAACCATCTCCTGTAATAGAGCCTTCTACAAACAAGAGTACTGCACGTGTTCCCTTAGAAGACAATAGCCAATCGACTCCAGCACCCATTCCGATTACATCGGGTATGTCATGGGCGGCAATCGCTGCTCATAATGTTCCAGAGCCTCCACAACAAATAAGACTTATTCAAATTGATACAAAACCAACAACATTTGACAATGTAGAGAAAAAGTCAAATAGGGACATGACAGTCAATATACCGCTTAAATTAGAAACGGAACCAAAAACTAAGAAACCAAAGCAGAAATCGAATAAAAAATCTGCTATGGATATTGTTGACTTTATAAATGCTGAAAAAGAAACTTCACAACAAATTAAGCCACCAGAGCATACGCAAGAACCAACTACAACAATTACACACCAGTCTCATGAAGAAACTCAACCAGTTAACTTGACTTATACCTCTGAGATCATAACTAGTTTGGAAAAGAAAATTGAAAGTCATATTCCAAATGAAACTGTTGTGAGAGCTGTTCAACCTATTGAGGATCAACCTGTTGTTGAGAAGACACCATTGGCTCCATTTAAAACTATTGAAGAAACTAGCACCATAGTAACTTTAACAGAAGAGAAGCCATCATTGACAGCAGAACAAATAGAAGCCCCTGCAAGTACCGAAATATCACTTGTTTCAGTAAAACCCACTGTAGAGCAAACAGCATTGGCTCCATTCACAACTACTGAAGAAACATCCATAGTAAATATAACAGAAGAAAATCCATCTTTAGCATCAAATCAAACGGAAGTCGAGGAAATGTCTGTTGTTTCAGTAGACGCGGCTGAGCCCATTGCAGAGCAGACACCATTGACTCAATCTGAAACTATTGAAGAGAAATCAGATGAGAAACCATCCTTGACACCAAAAGAAACAGAAGTCCTTCAAATCGAGGAAATCTCTGTTGTTTCGGTAGACGCGGCTGAGCCCATTGCAGAGCAGACACAATTGACTCAATCTTCACCTACTGAAGAGAAATCAGATGAGAAACCATCCTTAACACCAAAACAAACAGAAGTCCCTCAAATCGAGGAAATCTCTGTTATTTCAGTAGACACTGTAGAGCCGACATCCGAAAAAACACAATTGGCTCAATTCAATATTACTAAAGAGCCCATTAAAACAGTCACTTTAGTTGAAAAAACAATTGAAGTTATTTCGGATAATACTGAACAAAAAGAAACTCCTGAAAATCTAGAGATAACTGTTTCTTTAGTCGATACGGTAGAGCCTTCCGAACAGACACCATTAGCTCCATTCAAAACTATTGAAGAATCCAAACCTTCTTCAATACTAACTGAAAATATTTCGGAGAATATCGAAACAGTAGAAACAATGGAAACTCAAATTGCTGAGGAGATAACTACCCAACAGACTCCCACATCCGGTAAAGATGCTTTTATATGCGAAACATCTTACTGGTCTGCTACATTGAAACCCGGTCAAAAACCAGTGACAACGAGTGAGAAAGTCGTGAAATCGATTGAAACCGAAACTAATGATAAATCACCAATTACTGTTGTAATACCTGCAGACAATACCATTCAAGAAGTGCCTGTGCAATCTCCAACAGATCAACCAACAACATGGTCAGCTATAGTTCAAACGGAAACAAAGGTATTCCTGTCTCCAGTTATCAAGGAAAACCCTGTAGCTGTGCCCGCCTGGTCCACTGTTGTAATTAGCAAGACAACAGATTTCCAAGATCCCAAGCAACAGCAAGATCTTGAGCATCAGGAAACAACAACTACAACTACCTATGTAACAACAACAGTGACAACACACAAAGATATTGAAACTACTGAGGAAAAGCCAACATCATATGTATCAACTGTTCTAACAACGCATTCTGCTGACTTGGCAATTGAGCCAGAGTCCAAGGAAACAAGCACAAAAGCAATTGAAACAAATGTGGTAAATAGTTTGGATACACTTAGGAAAAACCTAATACTTGAAGCACAGCAATTATATCCCAAATATAACGTGGTGGAAAGTCAGTATGAAATTTTCAAACAGAATAAGCCCAAAGAACTTTCGCCCGAGACTATTGCCGAATCGCCCCAGGATGAGACATTTATGAATGATTATGTGATAATTGAACCTGAAGCATTACCCCAAATTAATTCTGAAATTCTTGCATTCAATTTAAGCCTTGACAAAGAAAATCTTTTGCGTCCCCTTCCTTATGATTCCATTGCTCAGTTGCATCTTTTAAACATAGAAAAGTCCGTTGATCCCAAAGTAGAAGTTAAGGAAAAGTTGCTTGTGGAACAGCCACAAACTAAAGTTGAGGAAGTAGTTTCTGAAGAAGACCTAAAACAACCCGCAACTGAAGTATCAACTAAAGTTGATACAGAAACAATAGTCGAACCCAAACCTGAAATTGAAAAAGTAATACTCATTGATAACTCATTGGAGTCGATTACGACACCTATATCAATAGCTGAAAAACCAAGTGAACTAACTTGGCATCTGAGTCAGGATAGTTTCTTGAATTATAGGCAAAGGGCAGATGATGCGTACGGACTACTAATGACGATTACTAAAGACTCGACCAAGACGGATTTAGAAAAAACTCAGGAAACCCAGGACGATAAGCATAAGACTGACATCATTACTGAAACTGTAGTGAAAACGACCACGGTTACAGAATCAAGCCAATTGATAACTGATAACGCTGTAGATAAGACTGAACCAGAAGCATCGTCAATTGTAAGCATTCCTAAGGTAGAAGTGCCAGCAACAGCACCTGTTGGCGGCATTGATGAGTTACGTCTAAATCTTTACCTTGATGACTGGCGAAAACCCAGCATTGATGTGGATTTATACGAGACAAGCATCGAAAGACCAAAACGTGCTGATGTTGCGGACATTGATACAAAACCAGACAAAGACAAGAAACCCGATGATGTTATCAACCAACCAGACAAAAAGAACGACGATAGTGACGACGATGACGACGACGATGATGATGATGGGGATAAACTGACTGTGCCTGAAATTCGTAAGCCACACGACGATGACGACAAACCGAACGACCGCGATCCTGGTAGTGGTAGCAGTGGCAATGCAACGCCCACACCCGAGCAAGATGCAGCTCAGTACGAACAAAATCGCAGCTGCTCATCGGAGTATATGTCAACCGATTTGCCGGGCGGCGTAGGTCACTGGCGGGACCAAAGTACTTATTTGGCTTTAGAAGCCGAGCCTCAGGTTAAAATAGAATCGGCACCAACAGTAGAGTCTAAGGATGTTGTTCTAACCGAAACTAAAACCATTGAGCTGGTGCCTTCTGTGCCAGCTGAATCAAACACTCTCACAACAACAACAACACCCGAAACAAGTCCCCCCACCCCATCCAATGCTACAAACTCAGCTAACGTTGCAAACGCACTAATCCAATTGGCGAGCGCCACAACTCAGACGCTGAACGTTGCTGCCAATGCGGCAGCAACAGCAACTAAAGCTAAAACTCTGGCAGCGACGAGCGTCATTTTGCCAGTTGCAGCGGCCGTTGTTAATAAGCTAACAACAACAATAACATCGCCAACACCAACGCCAACACCAGCACCAACATCAACGCCAACGTCGACAACACCAGTGGAGACAACAATCCAGCCCGAGCAGTTGCCGCAACCGCAAGCACTCAAAGCACCAGCTGCTGTTGAGTTGCCAGCAACAGTTGCTGCTGAAATGGCAACGACAACAACTACAACAAGCGAAGAACCCAATGAACTGTCTCTGGAAGCAGCTCCTGTTGAGAACACAAATATCGTTAAGCGAACTGTAGTAACGACCACAACGGTAACGACAACAACAACCAGTGAAACGGCAGAAGCAGCAGCAGCAGCAGCACCATCAAAACCAGCCCCAGACAGCAGCAACACAATGACAACGACAACCACAACAACAACAACAACATCGAGCAACAATTTGCTTGAGCCCCAACAGCAACGCCAGAAGGTGAAAATCACATTGAGCGTTCAGTTATTCATAATTCTAATATTTGCAGCTTTTTTGTGTGGTTTTGGTATTTGTTCATGGCTTTTATACGGCAACCGCTCTAATTGTTGTTGTTGTTGCGGCACTGCCTGTAACAATAGCTGCCAATTGCTGCCACCAACAACAGGGGCACAACCTGGCAATGGCCTACAGTAAGGTCGACCATGAGTTTGCTGTTCTTAGCTATGTTGGAATTTGGCAGCATGGCAAGCGCCCAAACAATAACAAATAACAATAACAAATAATAATAACAATAAAGAAAATACACATTAAATTATCTATCTTGTCTATCTATCTACTATATAAATTCCTATTATACTAACGTAACTCAATTTTTTATAGAAAAAAAGTTAACTTAGAATTTGCATTTTTATTTTATTAAGTTTTTATTTTGTTTATTTTTGTATATCTGTATTGTACGTGTTGTTTTGCTAAAGTCATCCTTATATTAAAACTACATTTAAGATTCAACGTATGTTTAAGATTGATATACACGATTCCTTCTATCTACTTAGAGTGATTTTTGATTAATGCATTACCAAATGTTCCTTACTAATTGATCTTAACCTGTTGTAAAATCCAGCTACTACTAATATCTATAGTAGTAATGTTTCAGAGTCAAACTCAACATAATAAAATAAATATTAACCAACCTGCACGTTTTAATATATGTATACGTATTGAAATCTATTTTAGATACATGTTTTGCACTGTTTTATTTTCGTATAGGCACATACACTCTCGCACACACACACACACGGGCACGCAGTTTCACAGATTTGCACTTGCACACAGTGCTGCTCAAAAGTGTGCACACCCCATGCACAGGTTTTCTAGCAGAATATGCCCATTGCTATGCATCACACGATTGTTAACTTATGAGTTCATTGCCTTCTCGTCTGCCGCCCTGCAGCCCTCGCCAAATGTTAAGCGATTTTCCTTTTCCTTTTGTTCTTGCGGCATTTTCGCTATAAATAAATTAGAGATCCATGCAATGCAGCCCGTATTACTTACTCAAAAATATCTCAGACAGCGCAAATGTGTGTTTTGCATTTGATTCTTTTAGTTTAGATCGCGAGTTCAATGCGAAATGAGCACAATTTTCACGAAAATCAAATTCTTGAATTCTTAAAAAACTGTGTTTAAAGGGCTGCCAAAATTGAAATACATGACATTTGTGAGTGCAAGTGCAGAATATATTGAACAGTAAAAAAATGTGTGGAGTACCCTAAATTTACAGAGCAACGAGACAAGAATAGCAGTATGAAAATTTCTATATTTCCTTCTTTTTTTTTCAAATTATATTTTTTTTTTACCCTGTACCCATAAAGGAGTTTAAAAGGTTTACCAAAGGTTTGAATATATATGAAATACCCTGGAAAATAAGTATGTATTTATATTTAATAATTTGATTATCAGTCCGTCTTCAAATATCAGCTTATCTTCTTTATTTATTTATTTTTATTCTTTATTTCGTATACTCCTAAAATTTAGGCTTTTGAATTTCATAACAATTGCTTAACTATATATTTTAGTATGAATATAAACTATTTCTATGAATATCTGAATTTTGAGTTGAATGGATGGTATGGGAATATTAATATTTTTTTTGTAATTTTCTCGAGACAATTCCGTATACAGAAACATATTCTTTCCTTGAATAAATTTTTTTGTGCTTCATGTGCATAATAGTCTATAACAGTTCTCTAATTTCAAATTTATAAAATAAAATACTATATTTATACCTCTGGGTACAGGGTCGTGTCAGTCGTGCCTGTTCGACTATATCTCAATTTCGCTGGTCTCTTTAACTTGCTTTTAAAAAGTATCTATAAGAGTATGTATTCTATGTATATTTCCATAAGCTAGATCTGCTTGCCATTATGTTCAAATTATTTTTCCAAAACTATTAAGAATATTTTAAATATAGTTTCAGTTAAGTAAGTTTCGTCTTTTCGCCAGGAGTTTCTGCATTTGGTGCTTTTGTCTATCCGCTGTCCCCTTCGCCATTTATTCATATTCTGCTGGCCATCATATTTAGCATAAGATTTTTGTATTGCCATAAACGCATGCGTTATGTTAAATACAGTTATATATCTATGCCAACTATACTATACTTTAAGAAGATATTTGGCCGTGTCTTTGCATCTATCAAAGAAAAATAATACACACTGTCATGTAAATATGCTGTTGTTGAGTGTGTATAGAAGCCGGCAACAAATATTTCCAGTTTCGATAAGCTATTTGATGCAAAAATATGCCGTGTTTATTTTAATTAACATGTTTATTAATATTCCCCCCACACATTGCACACATGTGACACAATGCAATTATATATATAAATACGAATATATAGGATACCATCACTCAAGAGCTCGACGAACTACTCCAATCGCTCTCAACCATCGAGGATGGCATTGGAAATATGAACCACAGCAGCTTGGAGGGCATGCAACAGGGACTGAAGGTAATTGTTATGTTGCGTTTGGAACGCCTGTGTTCGATCAAGCACGTTCTTCTTTTCAATAAATAATAACTAGTAGTTAAATAATCATACTGACACTGTATATACTCGTAGTTAATGATTACCTGCAATTTAAGCGAATCGATTAATGGATGCTGGCGTGTGTCACACAAGTTAAATAACACAATCGCATCATTCCATAAGCAATCGTACAAATCTTTAGCTATACATATATGTTACAGTTGGAGGCTCTCTGATTAGCGTAATTTTAGTTTTGATTATTACAATCCCATACGGTTATACTATATAGTAGTCGAACCTTTTGATGTCTTTGAATTTGTTATTCAGTTCATATATATATACATACAACACAATTTGTGTTTTTATTTAATTTTAATTTTTTTTACGTGTTGTTGATGTCATTGGGACAATCGTTTGGTTAATGGCTCTTTGTTTTACCTGATGCACAGCTAATCCAAAAGAATCTGGAAGTACATGAGAAGGAAGCCCTAAAACTAAAGGATCAAGCTAAGACATTGCCAACAGACCCAGGAACTGAGCGTTTGCTAAACGAGACAGTAGATCGCATCGATCTACTGTTGAGGCGCACACAACAAGGCATTTCCATGATAGCCGTGAGTATCGTCAGTCTATCTATATATAGCTGGAATTTATCATTAAACATTTCGTTTTCACAGAGCGCGATGCATGGTCAAAAGAAGCGCGAGGAGGAGATCGACGAGTATCAGAAGCATTTGTTGGAGCTTGAACGCTGGATCAATGACGTCTCGGCCGAACTGGCCTCGTTCGAGCCCACCCCTGATAGCAGCACCGACGAGCATGTGCTAAAGACACAGGTGGAGCGTAGTCAGCAATTGCTGCGCACTCTGAAGGATCGACAGCAGTCCATGGATGATTTGGTGGAGCAAACGCGTGAGCTGCAGACACACCCCGATGTGGCGCCATTGGCCGACACGCTGATGGAACAGCTGCAGAGCATCATTATCATCTTGCGGGAGCAGATCACCGTGGCCACCAAGCGCGTCTTCACCATTGAGAAGCGCATCGTGGACCTGCGCAAGGCCAAGCGAGATGAGTCACAGCGTCAGCGCGTGCTGGCCGATGCACAAATACTGGCACCAGTCAGTGTTAGCGCAGCGCCCGAATCCATCGAGTCCAATGAGAACACAATTGACTCGAGCTCCATGCCGGAAGAAGAGATCAAGCCCACTGGTGTTTATGTGGAGACACAAACATCACTGAGCTTCCAGCAGCAGCCGGAGCAACAACAGCCCCAGATCGAAACTAGCAATGTGGAGGCGCAGACCAGCTTCCAAGAGCTTCCGCCGTTGGCCGCCATCGAGACTGCAGAAGTCGCGCTGCAGACAATCAAAGAACGTGCACCGACTGAAAACATAATGGTCACACAGACTGTGCAGGATGGCCAGGAAACGATACAGATTGACACACAGCTCAATAAGAATATACCCGAATCGCCGGAGGATGTGGAAATCGAGGCGCGTTACCATCAACAGCCCAAGGGCGATGTGGATCGAGCCACAGAACTGATCATAAAAAATGTGCCACAAGCTTTCGAAACGACATTTGTTGAGCCCGACGAAACCACAACCGAGGTGGTTGTGGGCGCTGATGGCACCAAGCACATTGTCGTGAAGAAAGTCACGCGAACGCGTCAGCAAATTGTGCAGCAGCAACAGATTAGCTCCATTGAGACAGTCAGCGATGCTGACGGTAACATTGAAGTGCAGTCAACCGGCCAGATAAATCTGGAGAATGTGCAGACTACGGACACTGTGGCTGACCCAGACCAGAGTGCCTATCGCACCGTGGTAACGCAGCAAACGCGCGGCACGCTGCTGGATGGCTCCCAGCCGGAGGCTGTGGTTGTCAGCGAATTCGAGACGGAGCCGGTTATTGAGAAATACGAACAGCTACTGAGTCCCGATGCGCAAGGCAACTTGCAGCCATTCCGTGCAGCGGCCGGCGAGTCCACAGTTGACGGTCTAGGTGGTCTAGGTGGCAGCAGCATACACACAGTTTTGCAGCAGGTGACTCGAAAGGTCATACGCAAGACGCGTAAGATAATCAAGCGTGTGGTCATCATCGATGGCAAGGAGCACGTGACTGAGGAGGTGGTTGAGGAGCCCGAAGAGATTGAGGTGACTGAGGAGGAGACAATGCCGCATGTCAGCGTGAACATTGTGCGCACGGTGAATGGCAAAGTGGTGAGCGAGGAGGAGTTCCAGAGCATGATGCAGCAGCCGGGCGTAGTTATCGAAGAAGTTGCAACGGATCTGTCACAACAGACAGTTGAACCGCCGCAACAGGTATTTGATATTGAGTCTATCAACATCTCCAACACCACCACCACAACCACACAAGAACAGACATCACCAACAACTACAACAACAACAACAACAACTGCAACTGCAATTACAACAGAAACGACTAAAGCAGCACCTGTAGAATTGCCAGCACCTCAAGTAGACATTGAAGAAATCGTAAATGTTGAAACTATCAGTCCCGTTAATGTTGCAGAATCTGCAGTAACAGTACCTCAAGAGCCCACAACAACTACTCAAGTAACCACCACTACCACTACCACCAAAACAACAGCAACAACATCAGATGGCCAACCCGTGGTGGAAGATATTAAGGAAATTTGGCCACAGGAGCACCATTTGGTATCCACAAACATAGACTTCTCCCAGCATGTCGAAGAGGTGGCACCACCAACAGTTCCCACCAGTCCAGAGACATCAATGCCTGCCGAAACCATTTGGCCAACTAGTCCAGAGACTGGCAACTCCATTTCACTGGAATCGTATGTGTTTGAGCCAACGATCCCAACCGCTGTTAGCATCAAATCCGAGACAACAGAGGAAACCCAAGAAAAGACTGAAAAGCAGCCGGAAGAGCCTATACCTAAATCCAAAATTGACATAGAAGCCTTCCTTGCAGCTGAAAAAGCACAAGCTCTACCCGCCATAAGCAAACCTGAAAAATCCGCTGAGCCGATAGCTCAACAGGTTGAACCAGCAACTCAGCCAGAAACAATTGCGGAGCAAATTCAACCAGAAATTGTAGAAGTTGAAGAATCTGTGATAGAAGTGCCTCCCATCGATATTGCCGATAAGGAGCTGGCGACGCCACAAACCGATATAAATGTGGCCACACAGCTATTTATTATGGGCGAGGCAGCCGCAGCGGACTCGCCGCGCAAGACCTATCAGATAACGGCGCCCTCTATTGAGAGCACTGGAGCTGGTGTGCTTAAGGTTGCCATGGCACCGACGACAGAGCTTGAGGAAAGCAGTGCAACGACAACACCTGCTAAGGTAACCATGACCATTGTGGAGACTGTCACAGCACCTGTAGACCAGGACGACGATGCGTCGACGAAGCGAAGTCGAAAGAAAAAGAAGAGAAGAGATGAGCCAGACGAAACGATTGAACAAAAGCAACCAGAGCCGTTGCCCGTCCCCACTCCCGCTCCCGTTCCCGTTCCCGTTCCCGCGTCCGACATTGAGCCAGAATCAGTCCACGAAACAGGCTACGAGCCAGACGAAAAGTCGGTGAGTGAGAATGTTGATGAGGATTCGGCTGATTCGAAGAAGAAGCGTCGCAAGAAGAAGAAGCAAAAGGAGAAATCACAAGAGGAGGAATCACAGGTACCGCTCTCTTCCGATCACTCCCTGCGTGATGATACGACCAGCGTGGAGTCCGAAGGTAAATTACGTCACGAAGCAGTCGTCGAGATCAGCACAGAGAGTGAATTATCGAGCATGGATATTGACCAGAGTGTCAAAGTGGTGGAAGACTCGATCATACCCTCACCCACAGAGCAGTCGCGTGATCCATTTACACACGTGGTTATACCCACAGAGATTGTAGAGCTGGCGGTTCTCGAAGATGTGGAACAACAGACGACGCCACGTGTAGCCACGCCTCCGACAACTGCCACTGAACAGGATATGAAGTCTTCTCAGACCTCTCCCCAGCACATGCCCAAATTGGATGAGACAGCGGTACAAACGAGCATCGAAGTGCAGCCGGCTAATCAGGAGAGCGAATCGCAGACCCTGATTGTGGAAATTACCGAAACCGAAGCACAGACAACGCCGCGCACCACTGAGCAGCCCGATCCCATTGAGACACTCAGCACGGAAATGCAAACCGATGAGAATGGCCAGCCTCGGCCAACAATGGAAATTTCCAGCCAAACCATTGTGACAACCACCACCGAAAAGGAGCTGCAAACCACTCCCAAAGATTCACCACGTTTGGCTGAATCAAGCAGTGACCACATCATCCAGCCCCTAGTTACAGAATTGGTTAAGGACATGACCATTGACTTGCCCGTGCCCACAAGGGAGCAGTCCACATTCATGGAGGATACTGTCACCAAGGAGACTCATATGCAAACTATAACGCCCGAGCCAACTGAAGTGGTGGCTAGTCAGCCTGAAGCACCTGTCGAAGTCAGCGATGTTCTTGTGCAGACAACGCCGCGTGAAGAGCCACAGCCGATCTCCCTGGACGATAACTCCTTGACAGCCACATCCATATCGGAACCCTACGAACTGGAGGTGCGAACCACAGTGGCCATTCCCGCGGATTCGGATACGTCTGTGGTGGAGCCAACGCTGTACGAATACACACAAACGATGCAGCTGCCCAAGCCCGAGAGGAAAAAGAAGAGCAAGGGCAAGCCCGTGCCACAGCCAATTCCAGCGCAGGATTCACAGATCAGTGTAAGCGTCGAGATCGCACCCGAACTGTTGGGCGAATCGGGCATTGTGCTTTCGACCAACCAGCAAATTGAAGAGGTGCCACATCTGCCGCCAGTGCCGGACTTTGAGCCCACTGAAGCAGATCAGCAGAAGCCACCGCAGCGCGTGCAGTTGCAGATCACAAAGACCACGGTATACGATGAATACCCCGACTTGCCGGTGCACATTGTTGAGCAGAACAAGGTGAGCATTGCCGCACAGCAACAGAGCGGCAAGCCACGCGGTGGACCGACATCTTCGGTAACCATTGAGGAAGTCGCCTCACCCACCGAGGAGGTGGTGGTGCCCATAACGCCAGGGCCAGATAATCTGAACGAACAGGATGTCTGGATAGCTGCAACGGGCACCACAACTGTGGATCGCACTCCTATTCAAGCCTCTCAGGACCTCATCATGAGCGAGGGCTTGCAGCTGTATCCGGGAACACAAACACAGTTGGCCAAGGAGGCGATAGGCACTCGCATCAAGCAATTGAAGGAGACGACGCCACAGCAGCCAACGCCGCTTACCGATGTCCTGCACTTGGCCACACTGTCTGAGCAGATCAAGCAGCTGCCCACCTATCAGCGTGTGGAAGAGGTCAACGAGGGATTGAAGGATTTGGATGAGGCAATACGCAGAGGCGATAAGACTGTTATTCACACCACGGTCATCACAGTCATTGAGAAAGTCTCGACCTGGCTGGAAACTATCGAGTATCGTGTCTATCTCATACGTCAAAACTCCAATGAAGGTCCATCGGAGCAGAAACTGGACAACTACAAGGAGCTGAACAAAGAGCTGTCCACAGTCAAGGCAAATGTCAGTCATCTCGAGGGACAGCTCGCCCGAACGGAGAAACCGACGCAGGCGGAGCTGTCTGAGTGCGTGGACACGCTCAAGGAACACATCGATGCAGTGGAGCAGGTGACACAACAGAACCAGGCCCAGGACATCAAGGATCTGGAGAAGTGGCAGAACTTTGAGCTGCTCTACAGAGAAGTCACCACATTGCTGGATTTCCTCCAGGAACGCTACGAGCTGGCAATCAGTGAGGAGCATCCGCTGTCCAGAAAACTGGCACTGCTCGATGACCTGGAGCAGAATCATGTGGCTGGCCAAGAGCAGTTGAGTCAACTGATGCAGACGGCACGCTTCTTCCAGCGTGATTTCCCCAACAAGCAAATACCACAGGATGTGTACAGCACGTATGAGAAGAGCAAGAATATTGGCAACAACATCGAAGCGGAACGCGAACGACTTCTCCAGCTGCTGTTGCTGGCCGAGGAGTACGAGCAGACGCTGAAGAAGTTCACCAATATCACGGTGCTGGCCGACAAGATGATGGAGAGCCCCATTGTGTCCAGCTCCCTGGAGCAGTTGAATAACGAGGTGCAGAAGCAACGCAAGTTCTTCGTCAATCTGAGCCACTGTCGCGCCATGCTGGAGTCGCTCGAGGAGAACATTGATAGCGAGACGCGTGAGAAGCACTCGGAGCTGCACAAACAGCTCTACCAGAAGGCCACGCAGCTGCTGGAGCGTGCTTCGGAGCGTTCCTCGAAACTGGTCCAAGCCGCCTCGCGCTGGACCGTGCTGGAGCGGGGCATGCGCGACGAGCTGCAATGGCTGCAGGTGGCCCAACAGCGTGTGCCAGATCTTTCGGCGGTTACATCCGCCGACTATGATCAATATGCCACGCTCTACCAATCCCTGAGCAACGACATCTCGCACCACTATGTCAAGATGACGCAGCTGTCGGGCATAGCCAACAAGATGCAGCTACTGGTGCAGGCGCCCAATCTGGTCGAGGAAACCAACGATGCCTTGATTGTGCTGCTGAAACTGCGCGAGGAGGTGGCGCTCTATTTGCACCGCCTGCTCGTCTTCAAGGAGATCTGGGTGCAGTACGAACAACAGACCGAGAAAATGGAGGCATTCGTGCGCGAAGCAGAACAGGAACTGCGCCAGATCCAAATACCAAAGCAGCCCACTGAGCAGCCCATTCCGCATATCAGGCAATTTTGGGAGATTAAGGCCCGCTTCGAGCTGCACAACAATATACGGAACGATGCAGGCCATAGTCTCGAGAAATCCCTGCAAGTGATACCGCTGGCCGACGAGATGTTGCAGCGGCAGTTCCACGCACAGCTCGAGGATCGCTGGCAAGCAGTGGCCCAGGCCATCGAGCAAATACAACGCAATATTGTGGATTGTCTCTCCTCGGAGGATATGGCCGCTGACGAGAAACTCAAGCTGGTGGAACGTGAGCTGCAGGAAATCTACCTGACCATGACCAGCATGAAGGGCGTCATCAAGAACGAGGAGGAGCTCTGCCTGTACATCGAGCGTGTCCAGGTGCTGCGCACACGCGTTGGCTTCATTGGCAACGAGCTGGGCCGCATTGGCCTCCAGGAGCCCACAATTGAGCCAGAAAAAGTGGGTGAACTGTTCGCGCTCTCGCACAAGATAACGACACAAATAACCGAGGAGCTGGAGTTCGCATCTGTGCTGCGGGATCAGCTGCAGGCCATCCACGAGGGCATCAGCAATCAGCGCAAGCATCAGGCCAAGATCTCAGTCATCCTGGATGAATGTGAGGCCGCCGAGCGCCAAGGTGCCGACGTTATCGAAAAGGCCGTCGCCGATTGCCAGGGCGCTGGCGAGGAGCTCGTGGGTAGCTGGCAGGAGATAATGCGCATACGGCAAATGCTCCACACGCTGCCCATGCGCCTGAAGATGTCCGTGTCGCCGGTGAAGCTGGAACGTGACATTTCTCAGCTGCAGGACGATCACGCCTTCCTCGAGAGCAAGTGCACCAATATTATGGCCATACTGCGTAATCGTCTGGCGCTTTGGCTACGCTACGAGCGCCAGCTGGAGCTGGTGCATGGCTCTGTCCAGGAGACCGACTTCATGATGGAACTGATACGTGTCCACGGCCAGGTTGACTACGAGCGCCTACGCAAGGCCACCGAGAGATTGGAGGTAAGCTGTTTGTTTATGTAGTCAGTGATTTATGAGAGGAACTCGGTCGACAGCCATCGACCAGGCTACCTGCCTCTCAATGGAATTTTTTTTTTGCCAGCCTTTATCAGTAACTCGAGAATCGCTATAAAGTCGCGTGCGTTTTCTGCCTATAAAATCGCGTGCGATTTCTGCCTGCCTTCAGTACGTCACGAACTTCTCAATATTCCGCAGCTAAATTTAACTCAGTAATTCGTTCGAAAAATAAAAAGCTACTGCTGGTGTAGCTGATACAAAGCTCTTATACTGAAAAGCTCTCTTCGAAAAATAAGCTTTCGTGCATTGCACTTGCTTTGAGTTTCGTTTCGCCGTTTCTCACGCAGTTGACGCTCAAACTTCGAATCGCGCGCGTATCGCGTGAATTGTTGCTCCGCGCATATTCATAAATATTAATTTATATTTTAATATTTTTTTTGCTTGGCGCTTTCGCTCTTCTCCCACAACCCATTCGCACGCTCAGGGCCTTGCGGGCGATCTGCATAGTCGGGAGCAGCTGCTGGACGAGCTTAAGGGCGCCGCCAAGCCGCTGATCGAAAGCTGTGATGTGCAGATAGTGGAGCAAATTGAATCATCCGTACAGGATGCGGTAGTCGCCTGGAATGATACCACCGAGAATCTGCAACAGCTCTGCACACGCTACCAGCGAGCCGTTGAGCTCTGGGACAAGTACCGGAACGCCTCAGCAGCGGTCAAGAGCTGCATTGAACAGCAAATGGACAGCGTCAAGTCGTTGGAGCAACCCTTGGAAACCATGCAACATGCCAAGGTAAGTGATTCGTAATTGTTCTAATTGTTCGACGGGGTGAGTTGGGGTGGTGTTCACGGTGGAGTTTTTTTTTGCTGCTACCAACTTTTTTGGCGGTAAAAAAACGACGTCGACGACTTTTAATTGCCGTACACACATGGACCGGACCGGGCCGTAATTACATTGATTTTCAGCCGTAACGCTCGGCCCAATCAATTTTCGGGCGCGTCACTGTAATCGCCTGTAACTGAGTACATGGAAATTGGCTGCCAGTGAGCTAACTCTTATGTGCATAGACACATATATATGTATATGTGTGTGTGTGTTGATAGCTATGCATATGTGTGAGTTAGTGTATATTGGTTGTTTGTGTCATAAATTATTTTGTTTGACACAAAAATGGGGAAAGACAAACGTGGTGAGGCAGCCCAAAAAGTTGTAATACTCTTGCAATTGGTTACACGGACTTATAAAGCAAATGTACATATATGTATTTATGTATAACTCGATAACAAGCTAGCATTTCGGTTCAAGAGAGTTAGCTGTCTTTTTACTAGATATTGATTCTCATAGATAGATACATATTGGTAGAATTTAGTTCCATGTGTATTATACATAAGAGAACTTTCCCAATAATAGTCGAACTGCCCATCTATACAAGAATTTTCATAAGCAGAGCATTCAATCTTCGTCAATTTGAAGATGAACATAATTCCGTCTTTGGACTACGTTTTGATTTTCGTTTTATTTGCTTTAAATATTAACGCATAGTTTTCTTATTTACGTGTGTTTATTGATCATTAGGGTCATTATAGGAGCCAGACCACGAAGCGCTATAATTATTTTTGTGCCTAGGTATGGCCAAGCCAACTGTCACTTCACATGGCGGAGTTTATCAACCCAAAAGCGTAAGCTCTGTGTTGATATAGCTGCTTTATCTGTTCCCGTTCAACAACAAACCCAAACGAAAATACATCAAATTATAGGAAGACATGGGCATACCTATACATAATATATAATAATAATATATACATACATGCGTATGTATTTGCTTACGAGATTGTTAGAACATGCCTCGGGCTACTCTGAAGCTGTAGATAAATACAGAAATATTTTTCTTAAATCTGGGCTGGAGAATTTCAATGTCAACGGCACGGCGTATGCTAAGTATTTTGTTGTGTTTTTTTTTTTTTTTGATAAAGCAAAGGCCTAGCCAACAAATATTTCACAGATGATATCATAGGGCATGCGATAGGGCCGAACGCGTGCTCTTTAAATTGCCTAATGCGTGTACAGCTCGTTTTCGTTTCATATATTTAAATAGCTGGCGCTGAGCCCTGCGGGTGACCTCTTTTCTCTAAATTGAAATTGAAACAGAAACAGAAACAGAAACCGCAACTGAAATTGAAAGTGCAGTGAGCACTCACTCGGTGCTCGGTGCTCGGTGCTCTTGTCCGACACATTAATTAGAATTAGAAATGCAATTAGAATGGGAGCGAGACGGGGCGCTCGCTTGATAAGAAGCATGCGGCGTGCTTTAACTAAATAGATGTAGCCGGACCGGGTTAAGCTGAAAGTACTCTAATCGCTCTGTATATATAGATCACTGACATTTGCATTTAAACTGAAATAGACTTTGAGATGTGCTACATAGAAAAACAAAATAAATATCTTTAGTCTTTGGGATATAGCACATCAAACAATGATATATCTTTTAGCTTTTGCAGAATAGAGTATATGGGGAAAAAAGGACCTATTAGATCTACATATTTAATAGTTACTAGTTATCAGATATTAATATATTAATGTAATATATTATTTTTAATACAATATATTATATATTTCACAATTAACCAAAGCCAATTTCTTTTTTCTTGAACAATCAAAAGGTCTGCCAAGAGAATCTTAGCACACAGAATGATCGCCTGTTGGAGCTGCGCGATATTGTTGCCAGAATCGCTGCCGATGTGGGTCTGGATGCCTCCTCGCTGATGCAAGGCGAGCTGGATGCGCTGGGTCAGCGTTTGGCCGAGTGCAAGGATGCCATAACGACGCTGGCGAATGTGGCCGAGACGCAGGACAAGGAGCGCAAGGAGCTCGACAAGGAGGTGACACAGGCCAAGGTTTACTTCAGCAATGTGCAGCAGGTGAGTGCAAGCCACAAACTAACGGAGTGAATGAATGTGGCCCAAGCCGCGAACCACTGGCGGCAGCTATCGATTTTAGAGAGCGAGAGCGAGAGCGAGAGCGAGTGCTCTAATGATGATTAGCATATATGGTTAGAGCGTGACGTGCGGAAATTCCCACAATGGCGACAACAACAACAGCTACAACAACAACGAGTTATAAAAGCAGGCGGACACTTGTTGTTGTTGCTAATACAATATGAAGGACATGCTATTTTAAGTGGGCTAAAAGTTGAAAACTCTCGCTCCCCATGTCAATGCATGCATGCATACATGCATATTTATATATTCTGACAGTGGTCATTATTGATTGTGAAAGGGGCGGAAGTTTGAGTTGGGGGCGTAAGTTGAGTTATTGACCACGCCCCCTCTATAAATATACAACCTGACTAGCCAGCTGTCAGTCAGTCCGAGTTCATAATAGCCAACGCAACCTAACGGTTGCTTCTTGTCCCACTGTGCAGCCATTTGAAATTTCCATGCCAAACATACGCGAGTGAGTCTCTTCTGTCTGCCACCTTCGCCAAGCTGCCGCCCCCGGCCCCCCTCCTCAGGTGCTGCCCGTCCAGACAACGTTACAACGCGCGTGAGTCTTGCTTGCATGAGGTCATTGCCAGTTGGCGGAAAGAGTTGCAACTTTGCGTATACCCTGCAAATGGAGTTTTCAGTATGGTATATTGTTTTTTAGGCGGGAAGTGGCTTACAATACTTTTGCCAGTATTTCTGTTGGATTAGTTAAAAATAAAAATGAATAGTTAATTTATTTGATCTTAAATTATTTGTAAAAGGAAACTTCATTCGGTCTAAGTAAATTGAAATCAATTTAGCAAACTAATTTATTTAGTTCTTCAACTTCAAATATTTTTGAATATTAAATTTCTGAAGCAAAATAAACAAGTTTTTCCATAAGTAATTATAGCTACCATCGATGCTTCTATGATGCTCTTTCAGTAGTTTTCCCCTAGTTTTCACATACACAAAAGAATTCTACAGCATATCTGGCAGTCGTGTACACCTGGTGTAAAATGATGTAAAATATTCTTAGCTCGCTTTGCTGTTGGCCCATTGTGAAGCCGTGCATTGCCAACTGCAACTGGAGAGCGCCTTGTGCATATTAGGGTCAGGCCAATTAGCCATGCACAAAACGTTACCAAAGGGGGGAGGGAGGAGGGGCCTCAACACCAGCTGTAAAGCCCGTTACTAATAACAATCCTCTCATTCTCTGGCCCATAGGACATTTCGCGTGGCGAGCCACAGACGCCCAAGGAAAGCGAGGAGCAGCTGGCCGCGCTGCGTGCCCATCTGCAGACGCTGGCGCGCACCGAGGAGCAGCTGCGTCAGCTGCGCGAGCGCCAGCATAACAACAATGAGCTGGCGAGTCCCGTTGCGGCGGCAGTGGCCGACGACAGCATCTTGGAGGTGCTGGCCATGTGGCAGAAGATATTCCAGGACACCTTCCAGGAGTACCACCGGCTGTCCACGCGCTTGGCCCGCACCCAGAACAGCTCAGAGGCGCTGCGTCTGTGGCGCCAGTACCTGCAGCATGTGCAATCCTTCCTGGCCTGCGCCATACCCGAGGACTATAGCAGCCTGCGCGAGCAGCAGCAGCTCTGTGCCATACACCAGAACCTGCTGATCTCGCAGCAGAGCGTGCTGGCCGAGACCCCGCTCGAGTCGGAGCTGTCGGAGCAGTACAAGGCGCTGACCAACCTGCACAATGAGACCCTCTCGCGCATCATGCAGCGCAATGGCGAGCTGGAGCGCCGGGTCAGTGGCTGGAATGCGTACCGCCAGCAGCTGGCTGCCCTCCTCGACTGGCTGCGCCAGCGTGAGGCGGAGCGCAATGCTCTGCAGCTGCGCTACATCCACCTGAAGCGAGTGCCACACCTAAAGGCGCGCCTCGACGCGCTGCTGCTGCAGCTGACGCGCGGCGAGCAGCAGAGCGCGGCGCTGAAGGCGCAGCAGCAGCAGCTGCTGCAGTACTGCGACGATGCACTGGCCACGGCCATGCGCATGGAGCAGGCGAGCATCAATCAGCGCATCAGCAATCTGCGCGCCGCCCTCGAGACCTGGCAGAACTTCCTCAAGCGCATCAAGCAGCTGGCGGACTCGTATGAGCTGCGCGTGCAACAGCTGCAGGCGGAGTTCGGCAAGGTGCAACAGCTGCTGGACAGGAGCTCAGGTGATTCACTGCCCACAGCACCCGCCGAAATCGAGGAGCGTCTGGCTGCACTGAGGGCACAGCGTGTCCAACTGGGCGCCCAGACGTCCCTGCTGGAGAGCCTGACGGTTAGCCAGGAGGAGCTGAAGGAATGCATCAGCCCGCACGACATAAAGGCCATACGCCAGCGCAGTTTCCTGCTCTCTCAGCAGCATGCCGACCTGGACTATCAGCTCGCCGTGCTCATCAATGCCATCGAGGAGCGGCTCTCGCTGCTCTCCAACTACCAGACGCGCTATGGACGCATCTCGGACTGGCTGCGCAGCCTGGAGGAGCGTGTGGAGCGAGACAGTGATGTGACCGCCATGGCCAATCCCGAGCAGGCAGCCAAGCAGCTGGAGCAGCAGATCAACGGTGAGCTGCAGCTGCGTGACAAGGAGCGTGAATGGCTGCTCTCCACGAGCCGGGAGCTGCAGACGCTCTACGCGGATGCCACGCCCCAGGCGCAACAGGTGCGCACACAGGTGCAGCAGCAGAGCGACGCACTGATCGATCGCTGGAATCGGCTGAAGTTCATGTGCAAGCAGCGTGCCACCAAGATTGGCGAGCTGAAGCAGACGATGCTGCGGCTGGAGGAGCGCATTGCGCTGATACGCACCTGGTTGTTCGAGGTGGAGTCGCAGCTGGACAAGCCGCTCAGCTTCGATAGCTACACGCCGAATGTGATCAAGGCCAAGCTGAGCGAGCACGAGAAGATCCAGCGCTCCATTGAGAATCATAGCAGCAATGTGGGCGAGGTGCTCAACCTGGTCGAAATGATGCTCAACGATGCGGACAGCTGGCGCACCCAGGTGAACACCACGGGCCTGGCCTCGTCCGCCCAGAATCTGGAGCAGCGCTGGAAGAACGTGTGCAGCCAGTCGGCGCAGCGCAAGACTCGCATCCTGGACACATGGAACGCCCTGCAGGAGCTGATCAAGCTGACCACCGAGCACAAGAATTGGCTGGCCAAGCAGGAGGCGCAAATGTTGGTGTTCGAGCGCGAACAGAAATACGCGAACAAGCAGAAGTTGGAGGAGCGACAGCAGGCGCTGCGCGCCAAGCTGGAGGAGCTGGACGCCGAGTCTATAAATCTGCGCAAGCTGGAGCAAACCTATGCCCGGCTCACCATGAGTCCCGGCGTGGAGCCCGAGAACATACAGAAGCTGACGATGCCCACCAAGGTGATGCTGAGCAAGTGGCGTATGTTGACGCCGCGCTGCCACGCCCAGCTGGACGCCATTGACAAGGACGCCAAGCTGATGCGTGACTTCAACACGGCTCACCTCGAACTGACCAAATCCCTGGTTAGCATACAGAAGGCTCTCGAACAGGTGCCCAGCGCTGAGGATCAGCTGGCAGACAGCAACGAGCCGAAGGCTGTGCTCCAGCGCCTGGATGGGCTGGAGCGCAAGCTGCAGCAGGCCGAGCAGCAGGTGCAGCAAGCCAATGCCCTTGGCAAGGAGGCCGAAGTGCGCTCCAAACAGCAGCCGTCGCAGCTGAAGCATCTGCTCAAGCTGATTGCCGAATATACAACGCTTTGGCAGACGGTGCAGACGACGCTGACCACGCAGAAGATGAGCTGGCTGGCGCGTGCCACCAGAGAAGGACTTGCACTTGCGGCTGGAGCTGGTGCTGCATTGCCCGTCAACGAATCGCATGCCAGTGTCCAGGTGAACACGCTGTCCCAGCGCAAGCTGCGCCAGGCCCAACTGCAGCGCGAGACCTCAATCACGGCCAAGGATGCGTACATCATGGAGCTGCAGACGGCGATTATCGAGTGCCAGAACAATCTGGAGGAGCTGCAGCGCACCATCGTAGACAAGACGCGCAAGCCGGGTCCCCAGAAGATTGCCAAGCTGCTGGGCAATGCCCAGTCCTCCACGGAGCTAGTGAAGCATCTCAGTCATCTGCTGCTCACCGAGTGCCAGGCGGACAACGAAGCTGCCCAAGTGGATGTCGTGTCAGAGCTAGCGTTGCGCTTCGATACCCTGCAATCGCAGTGGAAGGCGCGCCAACAGCACGATCAAAATGCAAGGTAAGCCACCTCTCCCCATATCGATCTATATAACATGTAGGTATATATATGTGCGTATGTATGTATATATACTCTAGTTGTAATTCCTTTAACTAATATATATATACTTGCAAACTGCGCTCTGTAGATCGTTTCCCGTTATATCCGCTTTTATACTATTCGAGGCTCTTATCGGCACTAGGTAGCAAGTTACAACCAGGGATTAGCCTAGTAGGATCTGTTCGAACTAAATTTCCATTTCTCACCTGGGTCCACTTCGGGGCAGTCAAGCTTAGCAAGTTTCTAATTGGACTCAGTGCAAAGCAAGATTAGTTTTTCTCATCAATTACTCAATTTCCATATCAATGTACTGTAATTTTATACGTTTTGTATATAAGAATCATAAATTATATTTGTCATACTCAAATGAAATATTCTCTTTTTTTAAGTCTGGCTAAAAATTAGTTGTAAATTTCAGATCTCTAATTGGGAAGGCATATAAATGAATTTAATATTTTTTTAAGTAATGTAAAGTAGAAAAAATAATTTCATATATTTTTTTTATTATCAACGATTTCCTACAAGTTCAATGAAAATGGCAAATGGAAAATGTTATTAAAATATTAAATTTTATTAGAATTCTCAATTTCCCAACTTAGACTTTAGTTCTAAGCAATAATATATTATATTACAATATCATGCATATCACATATGTTTAATTAACTGTAGTATTGTCATCTCTGTAGTATTCCCAGAGCTCTTCTAAAGTTTGCTAGTATATTTTCTATCTCTTTTCTGTTAATTGTGTTTGGGTATATTTATATGGTTATATGGCTAACGACGTGTTTTATTGCTTTATGTCTCGCTCACTTACACACTCACACACACAAACACACTCTGCTACGTCACACACACACACACATTTCCAAATGCTTCACTTGAACCTGCGCATTCATGATGGCTCTGCGCCCAGCAGGTGCCTGCTACCTGCCGCCTACAAATACACATGCATACAGTAAGTGTTAACAGAGTTCCGCCTCTACCTAGCTCTACGTCTACCTCTACTCTCTGTTTACCTGTGCACTAACCGCAGATCTTACGTACCGCCAGGCAAGCTCCTACTGTGCGCCCTCTGTTTCGTGTTCTGTGTGGTCGTCCGCCAGACAAAAGCTGGCATTGCCTTCTCTCAATGGGCTGCCAGACTCCAGGGCGGAGCACAGTAACGCAGCTTGCCTGGAAATCTGCTAAACTGATCTATTTGAGGTCAACTTTGAATAGACACTCGGTGCAGGCTTACACTCTCCCACTCCATGTCCGTTCAGCTCGACTAATCACGCCCTCTTCTATCGCCCACACAGTGAGGTCGGCCGGCTAACGTGTCCGCTCTGCACGCAGCGCAATTGGCAGCAGATCGACAACGATCTGTGGCGCCTGGAGCAGTGGCTGCTGTTCGCCGAGAGCACACAGAAAGCACAGACAAGCCCGCCCTCGAACATTGAGCTGCTGGAGGATGTGACACAGGATCATCGCGAGTTCCTGCTGGATCTGGAGAGTCACAAGTCGATCATCTCATCGCTGAATGTTGTGGGCGACCATCTGGCCACCCACACCATGGACACGGAGAAGGCGCGACAGCTGCGCTCCCGCCTCGAGGCGGACAACGAGCGCTGGAACAATGTGTGCATCAATGCCACCAAATGGCAGGGTCTCCTGCAGACGGCCCTGATGGGCAATAGCGAGTTCCATCAGACCATCGATGAGCTGGTCGATTGGCTGCAGCGCACCGAGAAGAACATCAAGGCCTCGGAGCCGGTCGATCTGACCGAAGAGCGCAGCGTGCTCGAGGCCAAGTTCAACAAGTTCAAGGACCTGCGCGCCGAACTCGAGCGCTGTGAGCCGCGTGTCGTCAGCCTACAGGATGCCGCCGATCAGCTGCTGCGAGCCGTCGAAGGATCCGAGGAGCAGTCACAACACACCTACGAAAGGTAAGTGCAGCGGGCGCCAGTGCCGAGGGCGGAACGAAATGAATGCGTGGGTGCCATATCTGCTAAATAGAGATCGTGATGTGCGTATAGGGGGACAAGCAGCTATTGATAAAGAGCTAGTTGGGCGGCATTTATTAGAATATTTCTATTTCTTAGTATTTTCTACTCTTAATTTGTGTAGTCTTATTTTATTATATTTACTTAAATACTACTCATTTTTATGTGTACACATTATACTCTTATCTAAAGTAGAAATCCCCCTTTCCGTTCCCTCTCCTTTCCTTCCTGTAGTAAAATCTAGAAAATGTAGTGTTTGATATGATTAAATAATTGTCTAAGACATTTGTCTTATTTGTCTTACTCATATGGCATATAAAAAGCTAAAACTTAATAGACAAATTATATGAAAATTTAGCCAAGAACTTGAATTTAAAGATTTACAGCATAATATTCCGAAAATCAATTCACAAATTTTATTTCATAAATCAAAAACTTAATTTTTGTATTAATTTTTCAATTCATTAAAATAAAAAAATAAAAAAAAAAAAATAAAAAAATTCACTTAAAAACAAATATTATATCTTATAGAAAGATGAAATTTAAAGGGCAGAAAATGATGAAAACTTAGAAAAGGATTTGAAAGGTTTAAATATTGATTTCGTTTGCTTAAAATATATTCCAAAAAATATTCCGAAATTTTATTTCAATCATTCCACATTTTGAAAGTCATTTTTTAATGATTTCTCAATTCATCAAGAGCAATAAAAATATACTTCAAAATGCTTAGTTTTTTAAGATTAATTATTCACGATTGGCTTTGTTAATATGTTAATATGTTTATTGACTATTGGCTTCGTTCACAATTGTTATTTTATATGCCACGCCACATACCTGATCCCCAAATTCAAACATCTGAAAAAATTGTACTAAAAGTGTTCCTAGAACATCTATATTTTTGGTATACCACACACATACAACACACTCTCCTACTGTCTATCCCCCGCCCCAATCACGTAGCTTTATGGCTGCCCTTTTAGCTAGTTTACTTATTATGATTATAGTTAGAAAAATTGGTTTTGCTTATTCCTTTTGCTTATTATATAAATTTTTGTGTTTGCTGTATTTATCTTTTGTTTGCGTGTTTGATTTGTGTTTTTTACTTTCTGGTACTCAAAATTTGATTCGTCCGCCCATTCTAACCCTTCATCAAAACTGACAAACTTAAGAGCCGCCAGCATATGTTTTAAATATTCTAGAACACTTTCCAGGCTAACCGATCTCCGACTGCGGCTGCAATCCCTGCGCCGTCTCTCCGGCATCTACATCGTCAAGCTGGGCGCCGTCCTCGGCTACGAGGGCGACAACCTGGGCGTGCCGCTCCAAATGTTGTCAAATGAGGTAAGTGCAAACGATCTCTCCTAACTCTAATTCCGATTCAAATTTGATTTGTCCCAAGAAAAAAAATGTTTAAATATTTTGATTTTTGTAAGCGCACCAAAGTAAGTGAAATATTTAACAAACTAAAAATTGGCTCCAATTGAAAAGCGTAAAAAAAATTAATTGAAAATTTTAACAAATGCAAACGAAAACTGATTTTATTATTTTATTTTAATTTAATTTTTGTTTTTCTTTTTCCTTTATATTTGTATGGCAATTCTAGCTTTTGGATAATACTACATTATCAACCTCTTCTATGCAGGCCGCCGCACCCAACACAGAAAATGCAAAGTAAATATTCAATAGAAAATTTGTTTAATTTTGTCAATTTTCAAGTAGTTTAGTTTCTTTTCCCGTACGATTTGATTTATGTTCAAGCAAAAAACACGCACAAGTACAAATACTCTCAGTAGTTGGCACTTGACATAAATAAAATACATATGTATATACATAGAGTATATCCTAAATATGTCTAGCATGCTTCCTATATAGTTTCTCTGCGATCATTTCAATATTTTTACTAATCTATTTGCTATTCACAGTCGCAGCGATGGCGATGCTGCCGATGGCGATGTCATCAATACCACGGTTCTGGCTCGAGGTGCACGATTCCTCGGGCGCGTTGCACGTGCCTCGCTGCCCATACAGGCGCTCATGCTGCTGCTTTTAGGTGTGGCAACACTGGTGCCCCACGGTGAGGACTACACCTGCATGTTCTCCAACACCTTCGCTCGGAGTCTGGAGCCAATGCTATCCTATCCGCATGGCCCGCCGCCAACGTAAGCCCTGATGGCGTTGTCAATTGGATTAGTGCAATAAATTCAGGGTCAAAACATCCATCCCTCCAACCAAATGTAATTAGAGTACACAATCCAATTACCCCCACCCAACCCCCAATCCCCACAACAACACGAATATGCCTTTAAAAAATTATTTAAAAAAAAGAGCAAAAACCAGAGACAACACAGAAGAAAAAAAAAAAACTAATATTGAGAGAAAAACACAGTATACCATATTATTTTATGTAAGCGAAAATGTTTGTAAACAAAATTCTTGTACAAGATATAAAACAACCGATCCAACCCGATCGCGTGTGTTAAGTCATGTAAATTTTTGTAATTTTCCACAAAATGAAACTAATTGTATATATATTATTTTTGGTAGCTAGACAGTCGAAACATGCCGAAATAAATATGTACAGAAAAAAATAATGATATATACAATACTGAGCCCTACTCGACGAGCATAAAGCAAGAAACACTTGATAAAAAGCAAAAAGAGAAAGCAAAATAAGAAAACTAACGATACATAACGAAACACTTTTACAAGAAACAAAAGAAAAATACATATATTAACGATATATACATTATACATATATATTTGCACAGCAAACATTTATATATATATATATTCTATATAAACCTATGCCCAAAATTATAATGCCCAACATTTTGTATATAAAAACTAAGCTGATAAAAATTAAAACGAAAGCAAAAAAAAAAAAAAAAAAAATACGCACACACGAAAATATGCAACGAGTAGCGCATGCCTCTCCACAGTCCCAGAGCCATTGTGGGCGTGGTCGGACGAATATCGTGGAACATGTTCGCCCGGCCCGGCCAGTGAGCGGCAACCTTTAAGACAAACCATGACCCACATAGACCAAATTGCCAGTGCGTGAATCAAGAGTCGAACTACGACTCCAGTCAGCTGTCGCCTTCATCTCCCAAATTCTGGATGTGGCTGCTGCGCTGGGGTTGCGTCTTGACTCTTGCTTCGCGCACTGGGCAAACTAGATGGCCTCAAGCTGTCTGGGGATAGACGCTGCCTGGAGCCAAGCTCTCTCCCACGGCTCCTGAGCAGCGGCTCTGCAGTTTTTAGCACCCGCCACAGGTGTCGCTGCAGAATCCTCAACTAACCATCTCGCAGCCAAGGCTCTCTAAAACCTCAAAGCATTCCTGTAACTCATTTCCAAAATTTGTACCATAGACAGATCGAAAATCGAAAAACAAGTTCACTAGCTGTTGCCCCCCTCTGAAGTTGGCCTGGAGAAGCGTGCGCGAAAGGTGCAAAACGAAGCAAGTGTCCTATGCCGGTGCTAAACCAAATTAAAACAATTTTCTTAAAAAAAAATAATAATAAAAAACTGACAAATTGCGTATGAAGAAAGTTGAAAGAAAAAAAAAAAAAAAAAAAACGAAAAATGTTGAAATAGCAATGGAACAGGTTATCTCTCCATCCAGTAAAAAAAAAAAAGAAATAAGAAATCAAACTTTTTGTTAATATTTTTTGATAAACATTATTCTATTTGCCTTATTAATAATACTATATATTTTCTTTCTATTATTTAATGCCTCGGAGCGCAGTTATTGAAGAAGAGCATATATTTATTTAAGTTTACACGATATATATACAATATATTTGTTTATAAGTTGATTAAAATGTTAAATTTTTTGTGTGTTTTTGCTGCTTCTGTAAATTTTAAGATTTCCTTTCTTGTGAACAACTGTACCTTTATGCATATATATTAAAGAAATATTTAAAAATAAGTTTCGAGAATTGTTTTTATTTTTGTATATATCTTTAAAAAAAAAAAACAGTGAAAATCTGTCTTAGAAATCTGCGATCCATTGCGCTATGATCTTCGCCTCCAACTGACGTGCAGCCGTCACCGAGGGCGGATCCAGTGGATTGCTTTGGCGCAGATCCAAGTGGTGGGCGCCCTCGGGCAAAATAATGACATTTATTTGATTGTTCGGCGCCTGAAGGACGCCGCCACCGCTCCAGGGATCGAGCAGACCATTGCTGAAGATGATGTTGCTAGCCGCCTCCAGATTGCGGCCACCATAGCGCATCACGATGTCGTAGGGCCTAGGAATGAGATGGAATTGCTTGTAGCAGTCGTCCGAGACCTTCTTGAAGTCCCAGTTGCTTGTGCGGAACATGGTGTTATTGTTGTTGGCGCACATTGGCATGACCATCTGATTGCAGCTCTGTATCTCCCAGCCCGTGCCGTCGTAGCTGGCGCCGGCATTCGAGTCCTTGTAGTCCAGGCACTTGACGCTGCCCGTGTAGTTCGTGTAGACAGCCAATGCGCTGGCCATGCTGGCAACCAGATCTGTGTCATTCTGATGCAGATCTTTTAGGTAGAAGCAAAGCTGGCGCACAGGATTCGCGGGTAGCGGCGACAGAAATGTGGAGCTGTACGGATAATTGGCCATGGCCAGGTTGCCGTAGATCTCCTCCAGGTAGCTCATGAACGTTGTCAGATCATCTGCATTTTTGATGGCATCGCAGACATGGAAGATATCGCTCAGTTGCTTCTTGCCGGCATCTGTGGCCGCCATCGACTCGAAGACCTTCCAGGATCTGCCGATGTTGGCGGTGCAGTTGGCATTGTAGGCGTTTTCGAACACCGCGGTGGTAATCTTGTCGAAGATGTCACAGGGCGTCAGACCGGAGAATTGAAGTATGGGCGCCGAGGCGGCCAGTGCGCCAACCACAATGTGTGGATACTTCATGCGAAACCAGGCCGCCAGCATGCCACCATACGAACCACCAAACACCACCACGGGCAATTGTTTTCCATTGCGCAAATAGGTAATGAGCTGAGCATAATCCTCCAGGGTCTGCTCCACGGTGAAGTATGCCAAATGCTCGGGCTTACTGGTATTGAAAGTGTCGGCTCCATACGGCAGTGACTTGCCGTAGTAGCGATGTTCGGCGAAAATAACCAGCGCCCGCTGCTGGGCCGCTAGCTCCCAGACGAAGCCACTGTTCTGGGCAAACCACTCGATGTCGCCTTCATTGCCCGTGTAGAAGAATATTGGGGGCTGCGGATTCTTTTTGTCCACATAGGAGTCGTTGGCCAGATAACGTATGTTGAAGCTCGCATTGTTCAGGAAACTGAAGTGATCCAGCGGCACGGAAAACTCTTTGATTTCGTATTGGAATTTCTCGTTGGCTAACGTGCCGGGCTCCAAGGCCAAAATCAATAAAGCTCCACAAAGTGCAGCAATCATTTTGATGTGCACCTAATGACTCAGATGTTTTCAATTAAATGGTTTGATTTTGTAATCTGCCTTTGTTCTGCTCTGCTTCGGTCAAGCCGGCTTTTCTGACCCCCTTATCTAAAGCTTAAACCAGTGTTTTATAACGTATAAATGTTCAGCTCAGAGATTCTTTTTGAGCTTAACAGTCGGCTGGGGCAAGAAATGTTAACAGGAGTTGCTATCATAAAAAATTTCAAATTTGGTTTTATGAATCATTTCATATATTCAAAATTTATTACTTAAGAGCTAGGATGAATCGTAATGACGAAAAACATTACATAATCAAATTAAGCAGTAAATGACTTTGTTCGTCTCTGTTTGCCTTCAAGTGGGCATCAAAATATACGTTAAGTAAGACTACCATTTGAGTTTAACAGTTGACGACAGAGCACCTAATGTTGGCGATAACGGATTTTTGAAAATTGGACAGCTACGTGTATATTAATAGTATTTTGTTGATTAAATAAGAAGAAGCTTAACAATTAAAAACAATAAGTAAATAAAATAGCGTAACATATTTTCTTTGCTCAAACCGGCTTCTTGGACGATTTTTATCAGAAGCACGAGCCAGCGTTTCGAGATATGCAGACTGTTAATTACGTTGCCATTTTGAGTATTACAGTTGACAAGTGCTCAAATTGGGAAAGTTAACGGTTACTTGAACCAGTGCTTGACATAACAGCTCAAGGAATCTAAATATCGAATTGTTTCTATTAATAATAATTGACTGGATTGTTTGTTTCGCCTGTGTGATAAATGTCATATCAAATGAAAATCGAGTCTCCAATTCCGGCCCGTACGCATTTGAAAAATGCTAAAAACCAAAACACCAAACAGCATCTGATAAAGATGACCAAATGCGCCAACCTTTTCGTAGAGCATCTATATATGTTGCGCTTCTTTTAATACTCGAGGCTCTAACCGGATTGCTGATTATCATCGCTACTGGCTTCTATCAACTAATCTTGTCCAACTATTTGGAGGATCTGGATCAACGCTTGCTATTCAGTTATCTGCTCAACATCTATATTTTTGGGGCAGAGGTGACCGTGACGTTCCTCTGCAGCCACTCGCTGTGGAATCGCCTGTGGAAGAGGCGCTGCACGCCCAACGTTCGTTTGATGATCTCCGTTTGGCTGTTCTACTCCTGTGTGCTGATCGCATCGGGCTTTGGCACCGTGTGGAACATTTACTACAACATTAATGTATTGGAAAACACGGCGCAGAACTCGCTACTGCGCGGCATCGACGAGTATTACACATCGCCGGAATGGAAACTCCTGTGGGACGGGCTGCAGTTGCGCAGGCAATGCTGCGGCGTCTTCAGCTACAAGGATTGGATGGAAGCCGAGTGGATGCCCCGTCAGCTGGTCAACAGTTCGTGTCGCAATCGGGTTGTGCTCGCGCCCATCGCCTGCACCAAGCGCGACTGTGAGGCGAATCTGGTCAGCCACGAGGACTACGGACAACACAGACGTACGCCAGTGCCCACGTTGACCCTAGACTCCATCAACACGAATGGGTGCCTCGCTCTGTTCTCGCAGGGACTGATGCGATATTTCTACATACTGCTCGGGCTATCACTGATGGCCCTGAAGTTTCTGGTGGGCATATTATATATGTATCTGTATATCAATTTAATATACATTTTTTGTTTTAGATATTTTTATGTTGCTTCACCAAGTACACTCTGCACCGCCAAAATGTGGGCGATGGCTGCGATAATGTGGGCCTCACCGATGAGGATGGCCGTCCCCTGGTCATGGTCAAATACCCGAGGAATGTGCGTTGCGTTACTGTCAGCGAGGATGATCTCGCATCCGATATGGCACCGGAGCCGGCCTATTGCAATTGCGAGGAAGTGGGCGAAACTTGCGATTACTGCGACGGTTAGGATTAGTATTTCATATATGTATATCGTATATATTTTATATATTTCTGAATTATTTGTCTGTTTATGTGTTATTTATTATTATAAAATTAAATTTAGCATATTTATGTATTTCTTATATATCAATATTATATAAGAAATATATAATATAATATTCTTTTTTAACAGCTGATATAAAATTATATTGTCAGGTCATTGACTTCAGTTAGTCATCGATAGTTAATCATATCGATGGCTTAGGCTGTCGATAGTTGTCGTGATTGCGATGATGAGTAACAGTAAAAAAAAAGAAAAAGATCGACAGAGTTGAATTTCATTTTAAAGAGCTGAAGAAAATTAATAAAAAGGACTCCTACGACATTTCACAAAATACCGCGAACTCAGCTAAGGCCTAAGACTACAAAAGCTACCAAACTCCAAAAAATACTTTTCTCAGCTCTATTTGTCTATTTTGCTGAGCAGCCTGGTTGAAATCCTCGGTGAAAAATAACGTTTCATCTGTCACTTATTTTTGTTTACAGTTTTTCTCTGTTTAAAAGTCATGTGAGTAAAAATAAGAAATAATTTATAGTTGAAAAAATAAAATTGAATTAATTTTAGGCCGTTGAAGCCTAAGGTGCCCCACATTGTTGGGGACGACGACGAGATGAGTGATGTGAATGACCAAGCACAAATGTCGGATGCAGTTTTAGATAGAGTAACGTCACAGATCCCAACGGAAACTTCGAGCTCTATGGCTTATGGCGAAGAGAGTGAATCGTCCTCATCGGAATGCTCCGAATCTTCGGATGACGACGGTAGTGATTCAGAGTGAGTATTTAGGAGAAATTAAAATTTGATTTAAAGAATATTTCCTAAATTTAGCGATGAGGATTCAAATAGCTCTGCTGAGGAGAAGAAAGAGAAGGAGGAGGAGGAGGAGGATTGGTCTAACAGTATCTCTTACATAGTTCGCACTCCGTAAGTTTGCCTTTTCTATATCATCTTTCATTTAGCCAAAGATTACAAATTATAGAGTACACGAGCCCGAAACTAGCCTGGGTACTTCAGCTATCTCCGCCTCCATAGTTGCCTCAGAAATGGAAACATCAGAAACAGAAACTGCTGAGATTGAAGTAGAGCAGATAACTGATGAGGCAACTATGGAGGGCGATGATAGTAATGTTAAACCGGGGATGTTAACATTCACTGTGCCTAGTTCTCCCGAAGAGGAGAGCTGCAATGCAACACGTTCATCGCTAGATGTGGAAACGGATCCCGTGAATGTGGACTGCGACCAGCTGAAGGCCTCATCCGTGGTCAATCCAAATGTGGAAAATAAGGTTTTGGATCTGTCGCCAGTCCATCGTCGTCGCTCTCTACGTTCGGCCACCCGTTCCAATCCAGCCAAGTACTCGGCACCACCGAAGAAAGCTGCAATTGCTCGTCCACGTCAGCGCAAGCGTAAGGTCAACTCCGTGTCTACGTCGCCCAACTCAATTGGCGCACGCGTGGCCAAGCGACCGAGGCATTCAAAACGCCTGACTAAGTCTCCAGCGAAGAATTCAGATGCGCCCCTAGCTCGTCCTATCGAGGTGACCGAGTACTTCACCAACATCTCTGCCACCCTGGTCAGTCATCGGATCAATCAAGTGCCTTTTCTGTACCTGCGCAGGCACATCGATCGCCTCGTTGGCGAGGCGCTAGCCAAGACGAAGGTGCATTAGGAAAGCATTCCAGCTGACAATGTGCGTATTTATTTCCAGCTGAATAAAGACAACATATAATTAATGAATGGGAATAGTTTATAATTTGTGAAGCGCCAATCAATATGAGAATAATCACACTAATTGGAAAAGCAAGCCACTAGGGGCTTATAACGGGCTGGCTGGATAAGTCGGAAATGACGGCGCTGCTTGTGCTGATTAGCAGGCGACTTGGCATCTCGCCAATAGACGGCAATGTGGAGCTCTCACTGAAGGTGGACAGCGTGCCCACTTCATCACAGCTAACGCCAGAGTCGCCGCTGGTCATTGATATGGGTGTGACATCCGATGAAGCCGAGGCCTCTTCGGGTTCCATAGTTTGGCATGCGCGTTTGGCGTAGAGACCACAGTCCGGCTCGTTGGTCTCTCTTTTGTGCGGACGCACTTGGGTCGGACTCCAGTTGAGCTCGTGATGCACCATAGCCTGCACCTGCAAGTGTATGGGATTGCTCGGAGGACTGTCGCACTCGCGCTCAAAGCTGCCCGTCTCGATGAATACATCGATGGAGGGCGGCGGCATGGCCGGCTCCACGATCATGGTGGAGTTAACCATCATTTGGAAATCAATTTCGCTCTCCTGCGCAAACGATTTAAACATAATAAACTGTTACTAATTTGTTGTTCGCTTCACTACCTACCAGAAGAACGCGCTCGAGATTCGAGTACTCGGGTCCAGTGTAAGATGAGACGGACATCTCCATAGCCGCCGCCACTTGGCGCATTTCTTCAATTTCCATGCCATCTTCATAGACGCCTGCGCCGGTCAGAATCTCTTTTAATTTATTAAATTTGCTGCGCAGTTCCATTTTATTCAAATAGTTTATAATTGAGCAAGGCAGATGTAAAGCCGTTATTTGAAAGCATGCACTGGAGGTGTGCAAACATATCGCTTTAAACATATCGATAAGTGAATAACGCAGTGAGTATTTTTTTTTAAATTTATCATTATTTTTGTCCGCAAATTATACACTTAATCAATATAAACACTTTATCTTCAATGCTTCCATATGTATATGCTTTCAGCTCATTGTATGGAAATTAATATATCTACAATAAAGTAAACAATATTTTTTTGGTATTTTTATGTAAGCAAAATGAATTAATTTATATTATAGAATCCCAAATCGTTTATTGAAATGCGCTACTTTTACGCTTTTGTTTATGTTGATCATCACTTTCAAAAATTTAAAAGTTAAAAAAGCATCGCTCCATTTGGTTCGGAAAACTACTGTGCTTCGTTTGTGTACAGTGCGCTGCAGCGTTTCGCGACCTTTTGGGTATATTTGATTGCGCAGCAACGAACTTTTGACAGTAAGCATGAAGAACATGAGCTTTTGGCGGGCGCATAAATTTATTTAAAAAATAGCTTTTCGTTTGAAAACAGGTTTTACACATTTACGATTATTAAAAACTGTTATATATTTAAAGTGTAATTTAAAAGCAACTTTTTTAAGGGTCGCCGAAATTGTTGACACTTTTTTAACCTTTCGCAACAGAGTTAGCAATTGGCATGGAAAATTAAAATAAATGCGTCGCTTTTTGCTAGCCAAACAGCAGCAACAGCATCTGACCTCTGACCCAAAACTAACGACAGCAAAGCTAAAAGTTAGGCAAAACGTCAAATCCCACTTGAAAAACGTTTGGCTTTTTCTCGACGTTCATTCATTACAAAAAACAGCTCAAACGAAGGGCAGCAGTGGGTATGTCGGCATGTAGTAGGTCCATTTTTTGAGCCCCCATTTAATTCGCGTAGTTCTCCATAGTTCATCTGATAACTGAGTAAAAGTTGGGTGTGAAACATTGAAAAATTAGTTAATTATTTGTATGTATACCTACCAGCGGTATTTTGCTGTATGTTTTATTTATTTTAACCCATATTTATATTTATCTAAAATTATATTAAAATTTATATTCTTTCTATATATTTGCAAATTTCTATCATAAATAATATCGATAAAAATATATTATTTTTGTTGACATTTAATAAAACGAGACCTATCCTCCTTGTTTATACAAGAAAATAATAACATTTAATAACATTGGAAATATATTGCAAATATTTGATTTTTGAATAGCATTTAATATGATATTTTTCATATTTTTGCTATACAATACCAAAATATATAATTCAAGCGAAAAGTTATTTCATTGCTTCGGTTCGGTTTGCCATTTTTCCCCCAATTTCTAAAAATCCCCAATGGACGTTGTCTTTTGCGGCCGCCCGCACTTTGCATAGTTTTTTGCGGCACTTTTCAGATGGACACTATAAAATTCTATATAGATTCACGTTGATAAAAAAACCTTCGTATAAGATTTTTGCTTGAACTAAAAAAGAAAAAAAAAAAAGAAAATTGTTTTATTTAAAACGCTTTGATCCCGGCTCCATTAAGAGCTTAGCGCCTTTAATTAAAACATTTAAAATAGCTTGTTTGAAAATCTAAAAAAAAAAAAGAAGAAATTTGTAAATATTTGCATAGTTTTATTTTTTGCAGCCGGCTCGTCCTTATGCACAGGCATAGAGAGAACAGCGTATAAATTTGCTTGGACAATTTACGGGCAAACATGAAAAAAGTGTTTCCAACCGTTTTTGTGGTAAAAATTATGCTATAATTCAAAAACAGCGCAGCAAACACACACACATACATATGCGTTTCGTTCATTAGCACAAAACCCACACATTAATTTCATATGTGCATGTGTGTGCAAGTGTATGTGTGTGTGTGAGCTGCTAATCTTAAGGGAGTGTAAAAAGTGTGTGGATACAGTACATATACATGTGTGTGTGTGTGTGTGCGTCTCTTTCAGTGTCTACGTATGTGTTTGCTTCTGTGTTTGCTTTTGTCACCATAAAGGATATAAGCCATGTTTTTACTGCAACGTCTATGTGTCTGTATCTGTGCATATGTGTGTGTGTGTGTGTATGTGTGTATGTGTGGGAGTTACTTTATGTAGCGACATTCGCTGCAAAGGGAAAAAAGCAAGGAGCAGAAAAAAGTGCAAGCTTTCCGGTTGGCGCTGCCTTAGTCCTTGCTTAGCAAGGACCAGCCAGTCAGCCAGCCATCCAAGCAGGCCAATTTCCAGTTTCGGTGATAAATTTCATATAATAAAGAAGACATTAAGCAAACGCTGGCGAGAACCGACAGCAGCGACAAGGACAACGACAGCGACAACAAGGATCGCCCGCTGCGCTCTGCCCACACACCCACACAGAGAGAGAGAGAGAGAGAGAGAGAGAGAGAGAGAGATAGAGAAAGAGAGAGAGAGAGAGAGAGAGAGACAGAGACACAGTTAACACCTTGCACTAAAAAATAATATTATGCTTGCTTTTCAAAATGTATATTTTAGCGTGTAAACGCTTTAACGTTTATCCCTCTACATTGAGTTGCTTGCCCATAAACTGCAACGGAGCATATTGGCTGTTGGCATGGACTGCTCTCACTCATCCCGCTTATCCAGTAGAAGTTAGAGATTTGATCTGAATTATGTATGACTGTAAGGCTTTGGCTCATTCAGTTCATCATCAGCTCAGGAGTTACTCAACTTTTGGGTATGTCAACCGTTTAATTTACGACGTTATCAAAACTTCGAGCTTGATATAGTTAGAACTAGCTTCATATGTATCCTACTCATACATAGATACTATATAGCATACGTTTGGAATTGAAATACTCTAGTATACCAAATTTTGTAAAGTAAGCACCTGTTGATAAATTTACGATTTTTGAACATATGGAAATTCCAATCAAATCAATTTTTATTTTGTATATCTTATCCTCCTAAGTATCTATTAGATCCAAAAACGACAACTTTTCAATAGCTTCAACAAGTTTTTAAACAAGTATTATGCAGTCGGCTACAACGTTTCTTCACCGTACTTTTTCGGCATTTTTGCCCGCCAGCAGTGTTGCACAGCGCTTTGCATTTTTACCGCATTGTTTTTAGTGCGCACACATAAAATAAGTTTATTATCACAAATGTATCCATTGAACCATCTAATGTCTAATATTCGAGCGCATCGCATTCAAAATTTTGGTTGTTATTTAATGTTTATGTAAATTGTTTATTGATTATGATTTTGATTATTAAGTGCAGTGCTGAAAAACGCGCAGAGGGTCAACTGTGCGCCGTCCAGCCACTCTCCCAAAAATTATGCAACATGTGTGCTTTATTGCTAATTTAAGCTGATATTATTTGACCGTGATGCTGTTGTTCTTGTTTCATAATGCAAATTGAAAATTTTTAATTAATTATTCACTTTTTGATTACGTATATACATATTTCGATATAAGCCACACAGGTGAACTAAGCTTGATATTAATTTTGTAACTTTATGAAGTGTGTTTTATGAAGTATTTAACTTTAAGTTTATGCTAATTTAAGGCTGATCAAATTTATTTTCCTGCATTATAATAGAATAGGTAAGTGAAAGTAATATTACATTAATTTAGTACCTTTGTTTCTGAAAGACGAGAGGAAAATATGTATTTTTGTATTTATAATTTACTGAACAACAAGGATATTCTCTTACTCTTATCATATTACACAAGTACTGTATACATATTAAACTCATTTATGCCGTATGATTGTTGCATTTATCTTTTGGTCTGCAAGGTCTTGCCAGGTTGTTGCGGGCTGGGCCAAAGCTTGGGGCGAAACGTAAAGCTGTGCAACAACATGTCGGACAGTTCGCAGCTGGACACGCAATGACAACTTGGCTACCTGTGTCCGGCCCGGCCCGGTCCGGCTTGGCCAGGTGGCTGCTATGTGCTGGCTCCCCTTATTGTAGTTGCGGCAGCTCTTGCGTTTGACACTGGCGAGCGGGCCAGACAATCAAAGTGCAACGAGACAGAGAGTTTAAAGTGGCACCGGCCACATAAGAGCAACAAAATAACAAACGCTGTGACAGCAGGTGGCCGGGGGGTGGGCGGTTGGCTGACAGATTGTGGAATATGCAACAGCCACAAGCCAAACAAGCGGCAAGCAGCAAAAAGAAATTACAAGCAACAGAAGACACAACAAAGTTGTCTGGATTCGTTTGCGAATTTCCATTTCTGTAGCGAATCTCCTGCCAACTGCTGTTGCTGGCATGCGGCATGCGGCATGCGGCATGCGGCATGCATGGCTTAGATAACAGTTTGTGGCCACAGACGCTGCCGAATTCAACAAATATTAGCTGCTAAACAAGCAGTTGCATATTTTGTTTCGTTATTCTTTTCCCTTTTTCATTTTGCACAAAATTTACAATTACAAATGCAATGCGAAAACAAAAGACAAAAGCGCGTTCTGAATTAAGTGCAAAACGAGTGCGAGTGAGACAAGAAAAAATTCTGGAGAGCTTTTTAATTGTGAGAGATCGATCGTCAAATACTCTGTACTAAAGTTTAATTACAAAAAAAAAAAAAAAAAAAGAAATGTTTAATAAATTATGAATGTTTTTGTAAATTATATTATTTTGTATACAACAAATATAAATGGTAAATATTTATATTTAAATTTAGTTACTTTAATTGAAGCGATAGTAAAAATTAAAATAATTTATTTAAAAGGCAAACACTCTCATACTGCTGCTCATACTGCATATTAAGACCCCTCTTGTGTAAGCATTTAAATAAAGTATATAAGATTGTCGAACATGCCATCTTCTGTGCTAAATATATGCACACATATCCATTTATAGCTACAGAGCAGAAGAAACGCCACAAAAAAATTGGCATAAAATGCAACAAGCAAAAAAAGCGTTTGCTTCGTTAAGTTTTTAGCGTGTGTGTGGGTTTGTGTGAAACATCAACAACAACAATAATGTGTTAATGTGAACACATACAAGCATAAACACACATACACACACGCGCACGTATAGAGGCGCACATTGCCATTGGCAAATACTCAAGCATACACACACACACACACACACACACACACACTCAGGCATACACGTAGAGAGATGAACGCATGTGTAATGTAGCCGCAGAAAATGCAAAACACATGCGACGGATGAAAGAAGAATACACGTGAAGAACGAGAAAGGAAGACAGAATTTTGTCGTAGCGACGTTTCAACAGAGCAAGCACGATAAGCAGCGTGGAGCAAAAGAGAGTTAGTGAGTGAGGAGAGAGCGAGAGAGAGACAGATAGCGTCGTTGTCGAATGCAAATGCAATAAAATAAAATACGAAATGCGCTTCACGAGTGAAGCAAAATGTAAGCGAATATGAATGCGAATGTGAATGTGAGGGTGAATGTGAATACGAATGTGAGTCGGAATATGGGAATATGTGGCAAATTTAATGCGAATAAAGAAGAAAAGCTTTCTTGAATTCATTGAATGACTGCATTATGCAGGTTAAATTGTGAAGATGCGTTGCGAGTTCCTTGAACTGTGATACATTAAATAAAGAATAAGTTAAGCAATTTACCTGTTCGATAATATGACTTGAAATTGAGTTACATACAGTTACAGCACATATTTAACAACACCATTTATTGCCAAATGTGCTCTATATGGATACAAAACTGTCGAATTAATCTAAAATAATCAATCAAGCATATAGAACAAATAGTAATTCACAATTCATTATGTCAATAATATACTTGTAATTATTATGCGCTAAAAATACGCGAATTTCCAATAAGCAGCCAATTTAATTCGCAACTGTCTCGCCACAGGCAACAAAATATGCACAAATCTAAATTGCAGCGCAGCAACTGCAATTGCTACCTCATACATTTATACAAATATAAGTACATACATACATACATATGTTACATTTGCGCCGCAGGCGACTCTACACATGCACACACTTGCACACACATACACTCTATTTACTTAGTATAGATATATTATGCACATCTCTACACTTTCATCATTTGCTGAGTTTCTACTATTTTTTTTCTCTCTCGCTTTTCATTTTTTATGCTTGCTCACTTTTCACTGTTAGTTATGTCTGCTTGCGGGCTGCTTCTTTGCATGTTATTTATGTTGTTTAGCATATATATATTTTTTTATTTAGCAGCCGCAGCCGCAACAACAACAACAACAAAAACAACAACGAAAGGCGAAGGAAAACTAAAAATAAATTCATGCACTGCACAAAAGCAGCTGCAGGATTTGCGTTAAGTGTAGCATACTTTTTAGCGCCGCCAGGCAAGCTCCACGTGTGTGCGCGCGACTGTGTGTGTGTGTGTGTGATAGTAAATTAGTAAACAAATGCACATAATAGACAGAATTAACAAAAGCAGCCAAATTAATGAAAGGCTCTTTGCTCTCGTTCTCTCTCTCTCTCTCTCTCCCTCTCTGTGAGTTTAAGTCGCAGAGCTTATGAAAAAATAAGGTTAATTACCCTTTGAATATTAGCTTAAAATGCACTAAATAAATACTACTTGCTTTGACACAAGTTTACTTTACTTACTTTGCATATGCTGACTAAGATATATGTATATAAGCTTGTTTTTCATTTACCTTAAATTAGCTCTATTCAAATTGCTGCAAGTACTTTAAAATTGTCCAACCATTTGCGCGTTACTTGTAAAATATTTCTGAAATCTGCATGAGCAACAAATATTGTGAATTATGCATAAATATTTGGAGCCAATGATTGGGCTCGAGTCGGGGGAGCAATGAGCACAAACGGCTCGGCCAAGGGCCCCCAGAGGCCTTCACACAGGCAGCAAACAGCTGTGCAAGAGTAACAACAACAACAACAACAACAACAACAGGCAAAGGAGTTGCTAGACTTTTGCTTGAGCTGCAGTAGAATATTTTTATTTTGCATGTTGTTCAATGCTCTCGACTTCATCTACACAAATTTCTATACGTTTTGTACCATTTATTTGCATTTCGCATTTGTATGTGTGCTCAGCTTTCTCTCGACTCCCACCCCGCCTTCTGCTCCTTCCGGGAATGTGTTTGTCTTTCCGAATGTGTCCTTTAGTCATGTTTGATTTGCAATTTCGCACAATCGGCAAATCCCCAAAATTGCCAATAAATTTGTCCTATTGACTGTGTCGGACTACAAATTTCTTGCTGTTGCGCTTACTTGGGCTGCTCTGTTTCGAAAATGTGCAGAAGACTAGACTTTACATTTACAGGCGACGGCAAAGAAACAAGTGAAAGTGTGAAAGTCGAGAGTATGGGACTATATGATACTCTATTTACAGGCTTTCAATTGGTTTTCTTTGCTAGGTGAAAACTCTTATAGAGAAAGCTGATAGACGTTGAGTTTCTGTAGCTATAATCGATAATAATTATTGATTAAAATTTGTATTTATCGATAGCGATTTATGTATTCATGTCAACCCATCAGCTAAGCAAATGTCTATCAATCAACCAATCTGTTAGTCAACACTACAAATTATATATTCTATGAAAATATCTCTAATAAAA